>NC_064614.1:485327138-485630168 GCF_023898315.1 Schistocerca nitens | reverse complement strand
AGTACGAGAACAATTCCGCAATGGGCAATCGTGGCATTTTTCCCCCTTCTTTCCGGTAACTTCCGTTTTCAAGCGAGTCTATCCATATTTTTAGATTGATACCATATTTTTAGATTGATTCCATATTTTTAGATTGATTCCATATTTTTAGATTTCCAGAAAGCTTTCGACACCGTTCCTCACAAGCGTCTTCTAACCAAACTGTGTGCCCACGGAGCATCGCCTCAGTTGTGCTGCTGGATTTGTGATTTCCTGTCAGAAATGTCACAGTTCGTAGTAATAGACGGAAAGTCATCGAGTAAAACAAAAGTAATATCCGGCGTTCCCAAAGGAAGTGTTATAGGCCCTCTATTGTTCCTGATCTACAATAACGACATAGGACACAATATCAGTAGCCGTCTTAGATTGTTTGCAGATGATGCTGTCATTTACCGTCTTGTAAGACATCAGATGATCAAAACGACTTGCAAAATGATTTAGATAAGATATCTTTATGGTGCGAAAAGTGGCAATTGACCCTGAATAAGGAAAAGTGTGAAGTTATTCACATGAGTACCAAAAGAAATCAGCTAAATTTCTATTACGCGATAAGTCATACAAATCTGAAGGCTGCAAATTCAACTAAATACTTAGGGATTACAATTACAAATAACCTAAATTGGAACGATCACATAGATAATATTGTGGGTAGAGCAAACCAAAGACTGCGATTCCTTGGCGGAACACTTAGAAGCTGCAACAGGTCTACCAAAGAGACTGCTTACACCACGCTTGTCCGCCCTATTCTGGAGTATTGCTGTGCGGTGTGGGATCCGCATCAGGTGGGACTGACGGATGATATCGAAAAAGTACAAAGAAGGGCAGGTCGTTTTGTATTACCGCGAAATAGGTAGATAGTGTCACAGACATGATACGTGAAATGGAGTGGCAATCATTGAAACAAAGGTGTTTTTCGTTGCGAAGGGATTTTCTCATGAAATTTCAATCACCAGTTTTCTCCTTCGATTGCAAAAATATTCTGTTGGCACCCACCTACGTAGAAGAGAAATGATCATCACGATAAAATAAGAGAAATCTCGGCTCGCACAGAAAAATTTAAGTGCTTGTTTTTCCCGCGTGCCGTTCGAGAGTGGAACGGTAGAGAGACTGCTTCAAGGTGGTTCATTGAACCCTCTGCCAGGCACGTTATTGTGATTAGCAGAGTAATCACGTAGATGTAGATGCGGATGCAACAGTTCAAACGAAGACACTAGATACGACAGTGAAAAATAACGAAATTCGTGAGCAGAAGAGACGTTTCTACTCTGGACGAAACTGCCCAGCTAACGCAAGAATTTCAAACTCACATTAGATACCTAACTGCTCATTTTCATATGTATTTTGTTATAAACACGGATCATACGAGCTTCCAATATCAAACAATGTACAATAGGTCGATGGATTGTCAGGGAGCAAAACAGAGTTTCAGTAAGCTATCAAATTCGTATACGGCACAGTACAGTATAGCTGCATCAGGGAAGCTCCTCCCCAAAGTTTTCATCTGTCTTCAAGGAAAAATAGATGCATTTGGCCCAACAGTTTCGAAAACCGTTGACCAACTGGCCGCAGAATTTAAAAATGTTAAGGCGACTTCTTCAAAAGACAACCAAAGGCCTTTATCGGTACTGTCTCGGGATAGTCCTCCATCCTTACGTGAAGAATAAAAATTTCTTACTCCTTATTGATACCTGGGACGGACAAAACAAATTTCAACTTGCACGTAAGATTTTTGACAGTGAGACGAGAAGCAACGTGCTACCTCATATGCATATCGCGAAATGTACGGCCGTCCGTCAATCTTGCGACGTATATTTCGACTGACAGGTGAAACTTTTGATGCAGCGCTTGCAAAACGCCCCTGTTTTAATAAAAGACCAAGGGGAAATAGGATCGCGCAAAGATTCTATAAAGATACATTGCGTTATTATTAATAAATTAAGGGCACCTATATTTCGAAATATGTTGCAAGGGTCTTGCTTTGCTCCAGTTTGACAGAAAATGGGCCTGAATTTTTAAATGACAACGAAATATGCTTTCCTGCGACGGTCATAAAAAAACGTTGCCAGTGCGAGGACTCCGCATTTATACATTGTGAGTCGAGTAAACATAATTTAAGTTTCGTGTGCTTCTGCGACAAGTACCATCCACATGAATGTAAGGACTGTGCTCCAGACGACTCCATCGATAGTGAATAATAACGGCATCACTAAAGAAATATATTGTAGATTTCTGTAAAATTTTATAACAGGCAGCCGAAAATAATTACGATTAAGCGTTCCGATCCACAGGCTAGTCGAGAAAATCGTGGGAGAATGAATACGTCATCAGATAATAAAGGAAAAGAAAAAAAAATAGAGATCTTCCGGGCCGGGAATCGAACGCGGACCACCCGGTTAGTAATCGGGTGCTCATCCTCCTTTTTATAAGGGCAGAAATGTTTCTGGAACTTTTTGCTGTGACGAGTGAATTAGAAAATGGAACGGATTATGTTCGAGGTTCCGTCAGACTAGTAACTTTAACAGATATCTGATATGCATTGTAAGGAAACTAGGAAATGAATGGACTCGAATACGCGACTTTATATTTACAGAGCATGGATCTTACCACTTTTTTTATGTTGCCAGTTCTACATTAGCTACAGGAAGAATGAGTTCGGTCAGCCAATTTTTTTTTTGTTTTTTTTTTTTTTACCGAAAACTAGCAAAACAAGTCAGCTGCTTGATGGGCGAACACTATACGACTTGGTTTCTTTTGTTTTTCATTTGTTTATTTTTTTATTAAAACAATTTATTTACAGGATTATATTGACATTACTGAAGTAATCGTTGGAAAATTTACAAAGGTTACATGTATACAATCATAACATTCTTTCAGTTTTGCACAAAACAGTCTTACAAAAGAAGAAACAAAAGGGAAGGCCTCTCGTGGCCTATAAGATATGTGGTTCCCTTCCGGAATATATTTCAGTTCGATCCTCTGAGCGGCACAGCCATATGCGGTAGGTTAAGCAGCAGTACGGTTATGTTAACTGTGTCACGTTATTCAAACCGATTTCCCTCCGTAACGGCTGATCTTTGGCTACCAAAAGTGGGATCTTTACTTACAACTAATACTTTCTTATCCTAAAAGGACTTTAAAATCCGTGACCACAAGTTGAGAGTGTCTCCTTGCAGTATACAGCATTCCTTTATTAACTCAAGAAAAACATTGTTTCTTCCTGAGTATTTTACACCTATTGTATTCTTGTTTATTTACGCGATAAGGTTTCACTGTCTAGCAGACCATTTTTTAACGCAAAAGAAAACGAACTCGACAGAGACCATTCCTTTTATTATAAAGAGTATATCCTGGGCACCACAGTCGAACGCTTTTTCTAAATCTGCAAGTTCTATAATTGTGGCTTTATTGAAAAGAAAGTCCATGTTCTAGAATAGATAGCAGGGCCTGTAAAAGTGTGTAAATACAGCAAATGCGATACCAGATTCCAACAGTGAAATCCCTTTTTTATATTCCGAAATGTCTTTTACATATTGACGTTCACTTTCCCTAGCAGCAGATATAATGTTGAGGATACTGCAGTATCTCTCGATGATGAGAGTATGAATGATGCTCGTTATTAAAGCTGTAAGCCCGTCCTTCCGGTTTATGCACACGAAGAAATGGTAGTTTATGTTTACCTTTCTGCTACAGTTGCGCAAAGGAGAATGTACGCTGCTTTTTGAATCTTTCATGATTAAACAACAAGTGGGGTACTGAATGATTAATAATACACAACCACAACTGTGCGCTTGGTACCAAGGTCCGGTTGGTATCACTGTTGTTAATATGGTCTCTTATGTTACCCTGATAGATTACGACCATATCAACTCGTTGTCCTAGTCTTTTCCAACAAGGTTCTTTATCTGGTGAGTATAGTCTCCAGTAAGGTTCCAGTACCAATCCAGACACATTGGTTTCTCAGACACCATGCCTCTAGCCGTATGATACACCGCCAATGCCAAAGGTTGAGATCATTCTGAAAATTACCAATGCCAAAGGCTGAGATCATTCTGAAAATTAGTGCGTCGCACCATAACTAACATTAGTCAAATGTTTTTGATTCGTGTTCCGAAATGAAAACTTGTTTTATTCGTCGTCTTATCCTGTACTATTACTCAGCTTGTACTCCCAACAACCCCTAATTGATTTGGACTTTTGATGAAAACTGAACAAAATTGTCTATTCCGAAGCTGTATGAGTTTTTTGGGAGGTTACAGCAAGTGAGGACTGTCAGAGTGAGATCATTGAGAAAGGGTGAATAAAGTCAACATTCTACATCTACATCTACATACATACTCAGCAATCCACCATACGGTGCGTGGCGGAGGGTACCTCGTACCACAACTAGCATCTTCTCTCCCCGTTCCACTCCCAAACAGAACGAGGGAAAAATGACTGCCTATATGCCTCTGTACGAGTCCTAATCTCTCTTATCTTATCCTTGTGGTCTTTCCGCGAAATGTAAATTGGCGGCAGTAAAATTGTACTGCAGTCAGCCTCAAATGCTGGTTCTCTAAATTTCCTCAGTAGCGATTCACAAAAAGAACACCTCCTTTCCTCTAGAGACTCCCACCAGAGTTCCTGAAGCATTTCCGTAACACTCGCGTGGTGATCAAACCTATCAGTAACAAATCTAGCAGCCCACCTCTGAATTGCTTCTATGTCCTCCCTCAATCCGACCTGATAGGGATCCCAAACGCTCGAGCAGTAATCAAGAATAGGTCTTATTGGTGTTTTATAAGCGGTCTCCTTTACAGATGAACCACATCTTCCCAAAATTTTAGCAATGAACCGAAGACGACTATCCGCCTTCCCCACAACTGTCATTACATGCTTGTTCCACTTCATATCGCTCTGCAAAGTTACGCCCAAATATTTAATCGACGTGACTGTGTCAAGCGCTACACCACTAATGGAGTATTCAAACATTACGGGATCCTTTTTCCTATTCATCTGCATTAATTTACATTTATCCATATTTAGAGTTAGTTGCCATTCTTTATACCAATCACAAATCCTGTCCAAGTCATCTTGTGTGCTCCTAGTCGCACTGTGGAAAGCTGGAAATATCGAAACTATGTGGAAAGCGAAAAATGAAAAATATGATGAAGAAGCTAGGTGGGTTTAAAATAGGTGTACGTACATTTGTAGTGTGAAACGATTGTAGGAGTACATTAGCCAACCGGAGGCTATATCCTACTAATTACATTGTCTGGTTCGCCGTTACTTTATGGTGCTTGAATGTGAGCGCTAACGCCGAGAACTAGAGAGACGGATGCACGTGCCCGCACGGACACTTCGCTGGAGTCGGCGCTCGTAACTCCCGCCCGCATAAAGCTTGTGAGTGCTGTTGATATTAAGGACCGGTATTTCCTGTCCGCCGTGCCGAGAGAATTCCTCGGGCGCCTGGGCCGCGACCGGTCCCGGATTTCGCTTCCTTTTCGCGATGCAGCGCCCCTCTCTCTGCCTCTATTGCAGAAAACTTTTATATCCTCTCAGCACACAAGCAGAAAGTTCACCGTCTCGAGATCATCGGTTTGAGGTTCGATCGTCTTTCACGCTCCAAGTAACATGCCGTTCTTTCTTTAATGCTTTATTTGTATGGAACGCGGCCTTAGGGATACCACGCATCTTTTTTGAAAACGTAGCGAGTTTCCTCAACGGTATGCAGTGATTATTAATAAGGCGTTAGACATTTTTATTCTTGTCTGACACCTGAATACTGCCATAATGAAAAGACAGCTATTTATAAATATCGGACTAAATAAACTATGAAGTCAGAATGATTCTTTTCTAAGTTTACATTAGTTAGGCATAATTAATACGTTACCTTGAAAATCCTATGACGTAGAATGATTTTAAGCCACGAAAGTTTGTAGAAAGAGCGTACATTACCTTTCAGCACTTATTTGCAAAAAAGAAGTCGTTCTGTCGGTAGCATAAACATAATAATAGTTTAGTTTTGAAATTCTAACAGCAGCCGTGTTTGCAGACTAAATTATGGGTATTCAAGTTCACTTACTGTGCAGACAGCTGTTCTTTTTAAAGACAAAATGTGTTTCAGTACCATTGCGTCATCATCAGTGGGTCCTTTGTTTCAGTTCAGCAAAACTGAAGCATGCCCTAAGTAATAAATATTGTGAAATTATTTGTCTAAAAGTAAGAAACAGAATAAGAACATTTGACGAACCTTCTAACGATGCTCGAAATCACTTTAACCGTCATATTCGTCGCGAGAGGACAGCAACACTATTGATATTTAGAACAATTCTCATTTGTTCTTCAGTCTCAGTTGCACATTTATTAAATGTGTGACATGTTTCAACATCTTTGGATCGCCTTCAGATCTATGTACTTGCGTCTTTTGAAGATGATTGAAAGAGATCGAAACTCATTTGTGTTATATATTTATTTCGTATCAAAGGTTTCTCATAAGCGATTCTGTCACAGACATGCCGGGTTGCTGACGCAGCTACATAGATATGGAAGGTGATCCAGAGAGATCGAAACATTAGATATATTCATTTCATGTCGGACTACAGTGGTATGAGGCTCTGACACTTACACAACGGGTTGCTGGCGCAACTACATGGATCTGAAAATGATCCGCAGTCACCAAAACATATCACACATTTAAAAAATGTGCAACTCAGACTGCAGAAGGAATGAGAAATATTTTAGATGCTTGGAATCATGTACAGAAAATGAGGTACGTCAAATGCCTCTCTCATCTTTTGTATTCCTTCGGTTTAGTGAAATTTTTCACAAAACATCTGATCAGCCTTTTTTCAAACTTTGTTTATTTTCAAATTTTGTTTAAAGATATGAAATACAATATATTCAAATATCGATCAGTATTCAATCATTATGAATATATGGATCGAAAGAAAGGAGAGAAGTTTCAGTTTATGCAACAATTTGAGATTTATTTTATTTTTTAATATTAAAGGAAGAACTCTACAATTTCTGCTTCTATGTAACGTTTCAAACTCAAATAACTAGCTTTGAAAAGATGAAATTTTTGTTACTTGATTTACGTGGATAGCAGCAGCAATTGGTGAAATATTTAAATTTACCCTGTAACCTCCCCACAAAATTTTTTTTCATTTAATGTAACCTCAAAACAGAAAAATTCCTAAACCTCTCAACAGTAAAAAATATAATTATGTCGTTCACATTCAGTGTAACGTCCCAACAAAATAATTTCCGTAACCTGGTAATAATATCATGTAACTAACCTCTCAATTAAATTGTCGCTCACTTATAACTTTCCAATAATTGACTGTGAATTTAACTTGGTAAATTTTGGACGTCAGCAGTGCTGCATCATGGCCCTGAAAGATCATTCTGAATAAAAAAGAGAAAAATTCTTACCTCAATGAAGTCGCCGGATAACATATATATATCTGCTCTTACAATAAATTTTTCTGGCACAGCCCTGTGCAATGCTGGCCGATAGATTTGTCATTTATGAAAGGGAAACAACTGATTTTTCTTTTGCAATAATCGGGATGATCATGGATTGAAGAAATTAGAAATTCTTTAAATTGAAATGAATGGTTGTTAAAAATTACTTAGTATGAAAAGGATTATTATTAGGACATTTTTAAAACGTTTACATGGGACTTGAGATAACATTACTACATATGCGCGAGGCTGCTTTTTACCTTATACAATAATACTCAGGCTCCGGCATCGCTGCACCACGACCAGGCCAGCCAACACGATACACCAGACCAGACCAGAGCAGACTGCAGACTAGCAACAACTTACTGCTACAGCTACACAGTTCCTACTGCAGTCAACACTGCTCTCTGGTCAGAGACCTTGCATATCGCAGGCAGCGCATGAGGAATACATCGAAATTCGAAATTACATCTGCTCGGACCTCTTACATAACCCTCCACTGGGGGGGGGGGGGGGGGCAAAAATTTGGCAGCGATGGTGAGTCAATTGGACTTGCCATGAGCAACAAATTTTTCTAAAATCTACTTAATTAACTAAGTTTACAGACACAGAGTATATACATACAGTATATATAAGTGCAGAACATGAAATGAAATAGAGTGCACATGTACTGAGTACAGAACATATCAAGAAATGACAAAATGTATACGCAATGAGTACAAAACATATTAACAAATCACATAAAGTGCACACGCACTGTATATATTTTTTACCATTTTACAAGAACTAGGAAAGGAAAGGGAAGGATTGCACCATGGTTGTAGCACAGTAGGTTGCACGTAGCTGCACTGAAAGTCCATATCTTTCTACAGAAGCACAACACCAAGTGAGACAATCTGAAGTTCTCTTCCCTGAAGTATTAATCAGTGTAGCCAAGACACTGAAATATTGTATTAATATTCAATGTTATCATTTTGGTAGTATATTAGGTACACCAAACAGTGGGACCATAACAACATTTCCATCGTTCAAAGTGGTGGAAAGCATGATGTGTCAACACCACACTCTTGCAGAATCCATACTCTTCCACCAACGTAGAATTAGTGCAAAATCCAAATATAGTGCTCCATGATCATGAGGATGGACAGGACAAACGGATATTGTAGTAATTTCTGGTAATTAGGTCAGAAGGTGAAGGATATTAAGTCTTATGCTAGTCATCATTGAGAATTACACTAGTCTGTCAACCGATTTGAGTAATTGTTGGCACTCATTGCCTAGTTACTAAACATTTCTGTACTATGTATGGAGTATTACAGAACATTATTCATAAGTCATCTAATTACAGTAAATATTGGCACTCATTGGCCAGTTACAAACCATTTATGCATTATTCTGAAGTGATCATTCAAAGCAAGAGTTAATTAATGGCATAGTATTTACATAATTCATCTAATTATAGTAATCATTGGCACTCATTGGCCAGTTACAAACCATTTTTATGCATTATTCATAAGTCATCATTTAGAAGAAGAGTTAATTAATGGCATAGCATTTACATAATTCATCTAATTATAGTAATCATTGGCACTCATTGGCCAGTTACTAAATATTTTTATGCATTGTTCAGAAGTCATCATTCAAAACAGGAGCTAATGAGTGTAGCATCAAGCTACTGGTATTCATATATAATAGCATGTAAGTGACATAAGACAAATTTAAAATATAAGAAACAGTGGCATTCATTGGCCAGTTACAAAGTATTCATATAGTTTTATAAAACATTATTCAGTATTATTCAGAAGTCATCATTCAAAATGAGAGTTAATTATTGGCATAGTATTTATAGAGTATAACAAAAATATTATTTACAGAAATTATTGGAATAGCATTTATGCATTATTACAAAACGTCATTCACTATTACTCAGAACTCATCATTCAAGTGACATAGGACATATTTAAAATGTAACACACTGTAACTATTACTCAAGGTCTGTGGTCCAATAATACATAGATATAATGGATTCAATACATCTGAGAAATCTGCATTATATTTAGTACTAGAAATACCTCTTATACTAGTAGCATTATTTGGGACTGGTAATACATTTTTTTGTGCTAGCAGTGCATTGCGTTGGGATCGATAATTAAATGCTGGGGCATGAAAATATTTGCTTTTGTCTTATTGCTGCAAATAACGATTAATAAGGTCATTCGTCATGAGTCAGATGTAGCAAGGTTATGAACAAGTAGAGTATATGTGATCACATTCATGAATGACATACACAAATGGGTAAAAAAAATGCAAGTACTAGAACAGGTTTAATGACTAACTGCTTATAGCACATTAATTTCATGAGTAGCTTCTCCTGGAAAAAATACAAAATGGATTATTCAGCTGAAAGAAGAAACGCATATTATGCTGAAAAGTAGTGAACTTCGAATTAACAGGTAAAGAAACGTGTACTCAGTATGTATGTATTCTAGCTGTCCTTTCCAAAACATTCAGTCATTATACCATGCAATATAAGACACACTGTCAAAACGAACTGCAACAAATACTTAAATAACTACATAGCATTTCTTAACTAACAGTAAATATATAAACTTCATCATTATCCTCATCTGCAAAGAAAAACTTCATTATTCATATTACCATAACTTCATCACTATCATCAGCTGCAAAGAAAAAACTTCATTATTCATATTAGCATATTCTTCATATAACTATTCATCATCATTCATTATCATCTGCAAAAAAGACACTTCATTATTCATTATTCATATTACCATTTACTTCATACAACTATTCATAGTATAGAGTTTCTTATTTCTAGTATATTTCATCACTAAAACAAAGATGTGTAGTTCTGTCTGACAGCATGCATCAATCGCCTCGTATTCTGAAAGAAAAATAATTAGTTAAGACTGCTATCATATTATGTGTATAGTATATTCTTGTTAATGGTTGTTAATTCTGATTCATTTACTCTTCATGACGAGTTATTGCATTGTCTTTCGTTCATCCCGAAGGTGAAATTCCCATTTCATAGTAATCCACTGTGGTTTGTTTAAGTTATTTCTTTTACACGTTATTGCTTTCTGAAAATGATGAATAAAAATATCTTGCATTTAAATCATATACCCATTAAATAAAAACTTGTTTCTAGTGATATAATTAAGCATACAGCATAGCATGACAGAAAACGTATTATGTCAAAAACATAGAGAGTGTTCAGGTGCAAAAATGTACACAGAGTATCATAATGTAGTACAAAAAATAGTAAAATAGTCAAGATATTGAGATATCATAAGGAAAAATGTCAAAGTCAACTGGTGTTTGTTATATCTTAAAGACTTCGTAGTGCATACAAACAAAACAGGAAAACAATCATACATACAAGAAAAATGGAAAACGTGCACAGTCTGATATATAATGACAAAAAAAGCGACCTGCTAACCTTACCTTGCCGGGCACTTGCCAGGAAAAAATATGATAATCATCAGTAAGTAGTCACATACATAAAATTGCAAAAGTGGTCATAAAAATGTCAGGAAAAGGCATTATAGTGTGATAAATCGTAAAGTATGTTCATTCAATAAAGTGTTTAATATTGGAGACATGGTGATTGCCCTTGCTTTTTCTGGTTCTCAAAGTTTCGGCGTGTACTACATTGGGGTCAGGAATGCTGCGAATTCTGTATGGACCTGCGTATAGAAACTCAAATTTACTGCATCTACTCTTTCCTCTGTTGGATAAATAGTGTGTACCTACTAATATCTTCTGTCCAATGTGAAAGTCACGGCGTGTACAAACCTGTTTTTGCTGTCTTCTCCGGCGCTCTGCGGCACGTTTGATGTTGTTGAGTGCAATGTCAATTATTTCATGGTGTCGTAGTCGACGATATGTAGGAAAGGATACTAATTCTTTAATTTTGTTAGGTGGTTCAACATTTTTCAGTATAACAGTCGGAGATAGCATAGTAGATTCATTTGGTATCGAGTTAATTACATCTTGGAATGAGAGTATATGTGTGTCCCAATCAATATGTTTTTTATGGCAGTATATTCTGCATAGTTTACCAATTTCTTTCATTAGTCGTTCACAAGGGTTCGAAGAAGCGTGATACCTGGATATATAGATCGGAGAAATGTTTCTTGCTCGTAACATACGTGTCCATATAGCAGATCGAAACTGTGGTCCATTGTCGGAAATTACTTTCAATACATGCCCTACAAGAAATAGAAAATGTTTTATAAATGCATTCGAAATAGTTTTAGCAGTAGCTTTGCGTAACGGAGTGAATGTAACAAATTTCGAAATGAGTTCAACAGCGACAAAGATGTAGCAAAAACCTCTATTAGTTCTGGGAATCGGACCAAAAAATGTCTACAGCGGCCAATTGTCTCAATTTAACGGGTACAATAGGATGTAACGGAGGAATATGTGAAGTCGTGTCTGACTTAGCTTTCTGGCAGATTTTACATGACGCTAAAACTCGTCGAATACGTTTCTCCATGTTCGCAAAATAACAGTTCTGTCTCAGTATAAGAAAACATTTTCGGCTCCGTAATGTGCGTAACTTAAATGAGTATACCAGATTAATTTGTTAACAAGTTCGTCAGGAATGCACAGTAACCAATTGTTGCTGTCAGGGTGAGAGCGGCGAAACAGAATATTATTGCGTACGGTTTCTGATGGTAACATTCTTCCTATCTTCCCAAAGGTGTTTAATTTCTTTCCATACGTTGACTTTACTCTGCTCTTGTGCTATATCTCGTAATGACGACGAAATGAAATTTTCAAATGCAACTTGTTGAATATACATGACGCTAAAATCTGCTTGGCAGAAGTTGGTTGCGATGTCTTGCTGAGAGAACGGGATAGTGCGTCTGCAACAACATTTTGAGTACCGGGAATGTGAACAATTGTAAAATTAAATTCCTGTAAATAAAGTTTCCATCTGCTTAACCTGTCATGCGTAAATTTTGCTGAGAGTAAAAACTGGATAGCTCTATGATCTGTGTAAACGGTCGTATGTCTTCCATAAAGAAAATGCTGAAATGTCGTAAATTCCCATACAACACATAATGTTTCAAGTTCTGTGACAGAATAATTGCGTTCAGCAGGTGACAGAATGCGACTCGCAAAGGCGATGTTTTTAATTACTGTAGAACCATATTCTTCAATTTCCTGAAAAATGTGTACGCCGAAAGCGGTGTTAGAACTGTCGGTGGCAATGGAAAAATTTCTAGTAAGATCTGGATGTGATAAAAGTGGTGCATTCAACAAAGCTTGTTCTAGATTGACAAATTAAGACTGCGCTTAGCTATCCCAGGACCAAATAGTGTTTTTACCCGTCAATTGACATAATCTAGGGGTGTCTAAAGCAGAGTAATGAATAAATTTACAAAAAAAGTTAATTAAACCCAAAAAGCAGCATAGTTGTTTCTTCGTCGTAGGAACAGTAATGTCACGTAAAGTTTGAAGTTTTTCCGGGTCAGGCGCAATAGAAGTTTTACCAAAGTGCGATTTACTGAGATTAACTGTGAGTCCTTGTGCACGAAAAGTTTGCAACAATTGTTCAAGAATCAGATTGTGTTCAGACCAGTTAGCTTCTGCAATAAGAATGTCGTCTACGTACGTTGTAATTCTGTTATTAAGGTCCGTCGGAAGTATTGTGTTCAAACCGCGAATAAAAGCTGCTGAAGAAATAGTTAAACCGAACGGTAATTTACAAAATTGATAACAGTCGCCAAAACAGAGAAATGCTGTGTACTTTCTGCGGTTCGGATGGAGTTGAATTTGCCAAAATCCCGATTTCAGATCTAATGTAGAATAAATAGCAGTACCGTGAAATTTCTGTAGTAGTTCCTCTACTGTCTGTGGTCAATCTGTTTCACTAATAATAATGTCATTGATGTGACGCGAATCAAGTACGAGACGAAGTGAACCATCCTTTTTCTTAGCAATATGGAGCGGGTTTATGTACGGACTAACTGCCGGTTGAATAATTCCTTGGTCAAGCATAGCTTGCAATTCTTTCTTAACTTGCTCTCTGTGAATATACGGAATGGGATAATGTTTGGCTTTAAACGTGCCGTGCTGTTTAACTTGAAATTCATACATAAAACCGGACATAGTACCAGGGATGTTGTCAAAAACTGGGGCTTGCTGTAAAAGAATTTTGCGTAGTTGCGTGCGTTCGTCGTCTGTATTTGCACTGCTCTGTTTAACTTTATCAGAAATCATCTGCATAACGTCATAGTCGGCTTCGTCTGGAGCATTATAGTTGTGTACGTATGTATCTGTGAACAATGTGGAATGACAATCTATGTTACGTGATGCAGAAATGACCTCTGTCCGATTAATTGTTTGTTCTTCTGCAGATAAAGAGTGCTGAAATTCTAATGCCAGTTGTACATTTTCATCCTTTAACATTAAATACGAATTTTGAAAGTCAATAATTGCGTCATGTTGTACCAGAAAATTCGTACCTAAAATAACGTCTGTTGTCAATAAGGGAAAAATCCAAAACTTTGAGTGAAACGTATGACCTGCAATACAAAATGATAAGTGTGTCTGTAACTTTACATCTACTCCTTTACCAGATACTGCTCCTTTTACTTTAGTTTTGCCTAATGGTAATGTAGGATAGGTATTCTCTTTGTCACATTCGTTGAAAGTTTCCTCATTTATAACTGACATAGGGGATCCAGAATCGATTACTGCTGAAAATTTGGATGATCCAATCTTTACTTCAATGACAGGATGGGAAATGGATTTTTGAATAACTGGTTTTTCATGCAAAAGTGTGTCTGGGATGTAGTTAAAAGTAATAACATTTTCGTGAACAAGATTCTCTGTGTCGAAAGTATTGCTTGCGTTGCTGGAAGATGCAACCTGTACTGTATCTAGTCAAATTCTTTCTGACGTGCGGTTATTCGCGGGAGGATGCTGTGGTAGTTCAACTATTTGTACTGTTCTGTTACTTCGTCCTGACGTATTAGGTTTGGGATGATACCTACTGTCTGGTTCATTCATGATAATGTGTTGTTGTGGTTGATTATGCTGCTGGTATGACCGACTGCTACGCTGAAAATTGTGCTCATTACCTTTACGTCTGTCATGATAGTTATTTCTATACGGCGCGTTGCGATACGAGTTGAAATGATGTGTTTTCTGTACGTAGTTATTTCCTTGTTGCTGTGCGTTACTTTTTGGCGGAGCCGACGCTATACGTGTAGGCGGCGAAACATTAAAGTTTGGTTGATCTTGCACATTACATTTTTGGTTAGGTATGCTAACCGACTGGTTTTGTTGCTGTTGTTGGGAGAAACCTCTATTGTTACCAAAATGTGGTTCCTGTTGCTGATAATTTTGACGATACTGATAATTAAAATTTTGTCTGTTATTAAAGTTCTGGTGGTTGTCGTTCCTGGAGCGTCTATTACCTTTGCTATTGAAATAGCGTGACTGATCGTAATTACTGTATGCTTGTTGGCCTTGGTTATTATGTGAAAAATTTTTGTTTACGAAAGAAAAGTCTGATTGCTGAACTTGCAAAAGCTGTAGCAGATCTCTAAATGCCGAAATATTTTCTTTCTGCTGTCCTGTTGAAAGTGATACTCTTAAAGATCGTGGTAATTTAGAAATACACAATTGGATAAGTGCAGATTCACTGTATGGCTCACTTAAGTACTGGTTTTGTTGGACCATGTGTTCAAAAAATTGCGTGACAGTGGGAAAATTTGAGTTCTCATAATTCGGTAAACTAATTAGCTGATCCTTGATTCCGCGCTGTGTCGTCTTCGACCAATATGCTGACAGAAAAGCATTCTGAAATTCTTCCACCGAATAGCATTGTCTTGCGATCGGTCTCATACGAGTTGCCGGTTCGCCCTGCAAAAAACTGCAAATAAATTCAAGTTTGTGTGTCACGGGCCAAGTTGGTGGAAAAGCAAAGCTAAATTGTTGTATCCAATCCAAGGGGTGAATCTGTGTTCTGTCATTTTTAAATACTTTAAATTTCCTAACGGATAGCAAGTGCTTGTAATCAAAATTATCGTCTCTGTATGTCTGAACAGGTTCAGGATTGTATGATAATCTGTTTGTCTGTGACTGTTCGGAATCTAACTCACTACTCTCTGTAAATTACCTAAATTATACTGGCTGTGTGAGTCTGACAAATGTTCGGAAAGTGGCGTATGCTGTGATGTGTTAAAGGCTGAAACATTTTTCATTTCTGTCACTTTAAAACGTTCGTCAATTTGGCTGATCTGTTGTTCAAATTTCTTATCGGCTTCCGTATCCAGAGTGCGTGAAACTTCTGCTGACATTAATTTAAACTCGTCGCGTAACTGTGTTGCTTTTTCAGAACATTGTTCAGTGACTGCACTAATTTCGTTGTGGCTACACGTGTATCACGTAACTCTTCGCTACTATTCCTAGCACAAGCCTTACTTTCCTCACGTAATTGTTCTTTAGCATCATGACGTTTCAAGGCAACGACTGTAATCTGTTCACTAAGTTGTTTGTTCTGTTCGTTAAGGTTGTCGTGTTTTTCATTCGACTGTTTGAAACTTTCATTAAATTGTGTGCACGATTCATTAAGTTGTTTATAATTGTTGTCTAGTTTTTCATTAATTTGTTTGAAATTGTTGCTTAGTTTTTCATTCCACTGTTTGAGATTTTCATTACGATGTTTGAAATGGTTGTCTAGTTTTTCATTGAATTGAAGTAATAATGCCATAACTTGATCCCAGCCAAAATTAGCGACTCTATTTTCTGTGCTGTGTGATGGTGTATCTGAATGTGTCACGTTTTGTGTAAACATTTGACCATCATCTGATTCACGAAAAGGTTTGCTAATCGGATGAGCACTGTTGGTCACTACATCGGAATCAAATAAATCTGACGTGTTTTGTGCATATTGGTCACCTTCGTTAGAAACAATTATCTGTTCGCTACGTAAATTTTGCAAATCAGGCGTGTCAAACTGGACAGCGTTCATTGTAACGGAACGTGCCGCGTCATCAATTGTTACATTTACTGTGGATATAATTGAATTTGTTTGTTCATCATTAGGATCAAAATCATTACTAGTGATCGGTAGGCACTGATTATCTGTAATTAGACGATTATCACTATTACACTGAGTGTCGCAAGTATTATCGGTCAAATTATTCGAGTCGGCTATTTCACTCATTGCACATCGCGATGTACTGTTAACAGTTTTTCGCGGCATTTTTCACAAATCAAAATTAAGCACAAAATTGAAACAAAGACGAAGCAAAAATGGAACAAACAATCACAACAAGGAACAATAAATTGCCGATGATCTGTGAAAGAAAGAGTGATAAATTAGTAAATGCGTTGCGCCAGATGCAAACTACATTTAAGTAAATAAGAGCAGATATATGACTACTTCTCAGAAATTCACAAAGAAAATATGATCCTGGCCGGTTGTCGCCAAGTGTAACCTCCCTACAAAATTTTTTATTCACAGTGTAACCTCCCCACAAAATTCATTCACATTTACTGTAACCTCAAAACAGAAAAATTCCTAAACCTCTCAACAGTAAAAATTATAATTATGTCGTTCACATTCAGTGTAACAACCCAATAAAAAAATAAATTCAGTAACCTGGTAATAATACAATGTAACTAACCTCTCAATTAAATAGTCGCTCACTTATAACTTTTCAATAATTCACTGTGAATTTAACGTGGTAAATTTTGGACGTCAGCAGTGCTGCGTCATGGCCCTGAAAGATCATTCTGAATAAAAAAGAGAAAAATTCTTACCTCAATGAAGTCGCCGGATAACGCATATATATATATATATATATATATATATATATATATATATATATATATATATATATATATATATATATACTCTTACAATAAATTTTTCTGGCACAGCCCTGTGCAATGCTTTCAAATAACTTCCGGGAATTCAGCCAGGTAACACTTTCAGCGACCGCCGATATTTCGGCGGGAGAACACCCCGCCATTTTCAAGGCAAACTGCGTTGAAAATGGCGGGGTGTTCTCCCGCCGAAATATCGGCGGTCGCTGAAAGTGTTACCTGGCTGAATTCCCGGAAGTTATTTGAAAGTTGTATACGCCAGGAGAAACTCAGGTCTCACTGTGCAATGCTGGCCGATAGATTTGTCATTTATGAAAGGGAAACAACTGATTTTTCTTTTGCAATAATCGGGATGATCATGGATTGAAGAAATTAGAAATTCTTTAAATTGAAATGAATGGTTGTTAAAAATTACTTTGTATGAAAAGGATTATTATTAGGACATTTTTAAAACATTTACATAAGCGCGAGGCTGCTTTTTACCTTATACAATAATACTCAGGTTTCGGCATCGCTGCAACGCGACCGGGCCAGCCAACACGATACACCAGACCAGACCAGAGCAGACTGCAGACTAGCAACAACACTGCTCTCTGGTCAGAGACCTTGAATATCGCAAGCAGCGGATGAGCAATACATCGAAATTACATCTGCTCGGACCTCTTACAACCCTCTAATCCGTAATTAAATTTTACTGAATTACCCTGATACGTTTCCAACAGATGAAACTTTTTTGTAAAACGAGACCTCATGCTGGCCAATTTGATACAACTTTTGTCTATTTCTTACACTGTTTCTACTCTCACCAATTAAATACTTTTTTTCAAAACTAGGCACAAAGAAGTATTTTTGGAACGAATATGTTAGTGGTCAATGGAGGGGCACTTTTGTCGGCTTTTCTAACAACACAAAATTTAGATGTAATGTACATGTACAGACAAACAAATGATTAAAATTTTAGAAAAAGACTGGATGGTTTCTTCAGGAGAAAGAGTTTCAAAAATTCAGCAAGCCAGTAACACATTGCTCCACCTCTGTCCCTTACGCAAGCACGTAGTCAGCTCGCCATTCATTGATAGAGATACTGGATGTCCTCCTGACGGATATCGTGCAAAATTCTGTCCAATTGGCGCCTTAGATCTTCAAAATCCCAAGACGGTTGGAGGTCCGCGCCCATAATGCTCCAAACGTTCTCAACTGTGGAGAGATCTTGCTGGCCAAGGGGGTGTTTGACAAGAATGAAGACAAACAGTAGAAACTTTCGACGTCTGTGGGCGGGTAATATGTTGTGTGGACATTAATGGCATATCGGTATGACTGTCGCCTGCCATACGGTCATACAACCAGGCGTGCTGGATCGTTGTGTCATTTCATTTCATACCAGGACCGCTCTGGCTGTCACTTACAGCACAGCGGTACATCGATGATATTATACGCCGCGTTTTGTTGTACTTTTTGGCAAGCCTTCATGGGGTCATATTTCAGCAAGGTAATGCCTGCCCGCACAAGGCGAGGTTTTCTACAGTTTGTCTTCATGCTTGCAAACCTTACCTTGGCCAGCAGGGTCACCCGATCTCTCCCCAACTGAAAACATTTGGAGTATTATGGTCAGGTCCCTCCAACTGGATAGGAATTTTGAAGATCTAAAGCGCCAATTGGATAGAATTTGGCGTTATCCATCCAACAACTCTATCAATAAATGCCAAACCGAGTAACTGCTTGCATAAGGGCCAAAGATGGAGCAATGCGTTGTTGATTTGCTCAGTTTATGAAGCTCTTTCTGTTGAATAAATCATGCAATTTTTTCTGAAATTGTAATCATTTGTTTGTCTGTACATGTACATCACATTTACCGATTTTCGTCCCATGCCGATAATTCCTTCGTGGTGCGTCCTTCTTCTTTATCTTAGAGCGTATATAGTTTTTCTGTTGACAAGAATCAAACATAAGTGAGTTCCCTTTGATGTTTCTCAGTAACTTTAGGTTGGGAGAGAATTAAGTCACCGGAGATTACAAAAAGGTAACTGCATCAAGGAGGACACACAATACCATATAGTTTAGAACTTGACATCGAACATTGCCAACAGTGTACTACGGAAAGCAATTGACTTTCGGTATCTGTCGTTTGTGACACACGTATCTGCATAACTGAATCGTTACACAGCTGTTGTACGTTTGTTAATTGCATTGCATTATATTACATTAATACTTGTTCCATCGATCATGAATACGACATTTCGTAATGATGTGGAATGTGTCAGTTTAACATAAGTTTTCTTTACACGATATAACTTAATTTTTTTACTGTTACTACTTCATATATAAAAATTCATCTATTGACTAGGAGAAGCTGTCATTCAAAAATTCTTTTAATTTGTTTTTAAATGTTGGTTGGTCATCAGTCAGACTTTTAATGCTATTTGGCAAATGACCGAAGATATTTGTGGCAGCGTAATTTCTGAGCGCACAAGTTAGAGACAGGCGCGGGCCTCTTGACAGTAAATTACCCTAGCCAGCGGTTACAAAGTAGAATGGAGGCCACAGGGCTGTATAACCGCTGAAGAGAGTGAACGTAGCGGTTTGCATGGCGCAAGTTACAGGCAGAAGGGGCCCACTGGCCTAACCTAGGTGTTGAGTTAGCTAAACATCGTCAAAACACCGTGGCTGTACATGGCCCCAGTATGATGCACGGGTCGCTGAGGTAGCCATTCCGCGCCAAGCTGTTTTGCGGACAGCAAAGTGCCGTCCTCGGCATCGCAGGACCCTGTGACGCAGGGTGAGAGGAGCGTGGCACTGTAGCTGTGAATAATAAAACACTTGAAGATCACGGCCGAGTTTTAATACGGCGCATCGTGACAGTTTCCATCCACGTCCAACATTCCTCCACCGCACGCCAACATCTACATTTGGCTGTGACAGCTACAGAAGCGTGTTGGGACGCTTGCTGTCGGCGTTATACATCGAAAGACGTGACAGACATCAGTATTAGAATTTCGTAGCACATTGTGCGGATATCTATTATGAAGCACTGAAGAAAAAAAGAGGAAAAGAAAGGTCGCAGGAAGGTTTAGAAATTGTGAAGATTGGTAACTTGCATTACTCGTAAATGAGGCACCATGGGGACCAACCAAATACGAAAACATGGCTGTAACCATTCATGGGTGTATGAAATGGAATTATCAGTCCCAGTCGTAGGTATAATATGCGTCACAATTTGGTTCATTGGTAAGATACTGGCAAAAATGCAGTCAACAGAGGAGATTCCTAGGAAGACACTCATGTGATCCGTCGTAGAATACTGCTGTGGCATGTGAGCACTAAATCCAATAGAACTAACTGGGAATATTGAATGTACATAAAGAAGAGCAGCACAGATGGTGACATATTTGTTTAACCCACGTGAGGCTTGAAGACATGAACTGACACACACTTGATGATAGACACAATTATTGCGAGAAAGTCAACTTACAAAGTTTCAAGAACCACTGCAAAGTGAGGAAGCTAGGAATTTATTACAGCTGCCTATGTGTCACTCCCGTAGCTGGTGCTGTGCCAGTCTCTCGGCAACCCAGGAGTCCAACGACAAGATTAGATTAATACACGCACAGGAGCATTCAAGCAATCACTCTTCCTCTTGTTTACTCGTGTGGAACTGCAATAAGCCTTAGTAAGTGGTGCAATTCGAAGTACTCCTTGCCAAGCACTTCACTGTTGTTTGGTGAATATGGAGGGTGTCCTAGAAATGTTGTTACGACAAACTTCGAGAGGTTGTAGATGTTGTGTTGAGGAACAAATCGAGGATAGGAACCCGTGTCCTGAGAGGTCATCCAACGCCGAAGTGACACAGGCGCCGACGCCTCCTACCAGGCCACTACTTTGGCAACAGACGTGACTTTATGAGCTGACAGACCGCAGGCGGAAATTCTCACAATGTTGTTTGTTTTTCAATGATCGCATATGACTACCACGATAGCTGAGAAGAAGGAATTAGCTGCTGCGTACAAAGCCCTTCTTTTCTATGACTGCGACAGTCTGTTGCCTTGGTGGACGACGGTTTCGGACATGGGTCTCCATCTACTGTTTATTTTTCTCCTGTAGGGCGAAAAATATTGGATATTTTAGTGGGTTCCAGAAGAAAAATAAACTGTGGATGGAAAGCATGATCCGAAGCTGTCATTCACCGCGACGACAGAACATCGCATTCATAGGAAAAAAGGGCTTTCTACGCAGCAGCTAGCTTTCTTCGTAACTTACTTCCATGTTCGTCACTGCCGATCGTGGCAACCAGTCTCGATCACTGAGTAACAAACAAAAATGCCAGATTATCCGCCTACGGTCCGTCAGCATGCAAAGTCACGTATGCAGCCGAAGCGGTAGCCTAACGGCAGACACCACCGCCTGTAACTTCGACGCGCTTTAGAGTCGTTGGGTGATGTTTCCGGACACGGGTTCCTATCCTCTATTTGTTCTCAAAATACTCGCTACAAGCCCTTGAAGTTTGTCGCAACACTTATGGGACACTTCGTAGATGTAGACACAAAAGTGTTGGGGCTTTGTAGCCAGTTACTGACGTACTGCCTGTAGGGTTTTATCTCGCTATCTACGGCCGATATTTATCTATTTTTGTGAAGTTTTGGCACCATGTGAGTTTGGTATTGTCAAAGCCTCACTCACCCGTTACTGGCGGTGCAGAGTGAACATTTGACAACGCCAGCTACTCTTTCTGTCGAAACGCGGGAAAATATTTATACGTCGGTCGAAGATACCGAGACAAATTCCAACGGAGAATAAATACACTGAGGTGACAAAAGTCATGGAACAGAAAGATGCACATATAAAGACGGCGGTAGCATCGCGTATACACAGTATAAAAGGGAAGTACTTCGGTGGAGCAGTCATTTCTTCTCAGGTGATTCACGTGAAAAGGTTTCCGACTTGATCAAGGACGCACGACGCGAATTAATATACTTTGAACGCGGACTGTTGGCTGGAAATTTCGGAAATCTTTAGGGAATTCAATATTCCGGGATCAGTAATGTTATGAATGTGCTAAAAATACAAAATTTCAGGTATTACTTCTCACCACGGACAACGCAGATTCTAACAGCCTTCACTTAACAACTCCGAGCAGCGGCGTTTGCGTAGAGTTGTCAACGCTAACAAACAAGCAACAATGCGTGAAATAACCGCAGAAGTACACTCCTGGAAATTGAAATAAGAACACCGTGAATTCATTGTCCCAGGAAGGGGAAACTTTATTGACACATTCCTGGGGTCAGATACATCACATGATCACACTGACAGAACCACAGGCACATAGACACAGGCAACAGAGCATGCACAATGTCGGCACTAGTACAGTGTATATCCACCTTTCGCAGCAATGCAGGCTGCTATTCTCCCATGGAGACGATCGTAGAGATGCTGGATGTAGTCCTGTGGAACGGCTTGCCATGCCATTTCCACCTGGCGCCTCAGTTGGACCAGCGTTCGTGCTGGACGTGCAGACCGCGTGAGACGACGCTTCATCCAGTCCCAAACATGCTCAATGGGGGACAGATCCGGAGATCTTGCTGGCCAGGGTAGTTGACTTACACCTTCTAGAGCACGTTGGGTGGCACGGGATACATGCGGACGTGCATTGTCCTGTTGGAACAGCAAGTTCCCTTGCCGGTCTAGGAATGGTAGAACGATGGGTTCGATGACGGTTTGGATGTACCGTGCACTATTCAGTGTCCCCTCGACGATCACCAGTGGTGTACGGCCAGTGTAGGAGATCGCTCCCCACACCATGATGCCGGGTGTTGGCCCTGTGTGCCTCGGTCGTATGCAGTCCTGATTGTGGCGCTCACCTGCACGGCGCCAAACACGCATACGACCATCATTGGCACCAAGGCAGAAGCGACTCTCATCGCTGAAGACGACACGTCTCCATTCGTCCCTCCATTCACGCCTGTCGCGACACCACTGGAGGCGGGCTGCACGATGTTGGGGCGTGAGCGGAAGACGGCCTAACGGTGTGCGGGACCGTAGCCCAGCTTCATGGAGACGGTTGCGAATGGTCGTCGCCGATACCCCAGGAGCAACAGTGTCCCTAATTTGCTGGGAAGTGGCGGTGCGGTCCCCTACGGCACTGCGTAGGATCCTACGGTCTTGGCGTGCATCCGTGCGTCGCTGCGGTCCGGTCCCAGGTCGACGGGCACGTGCACCTTCCGCCGACCACTGGCGACAACATCGATGTACTGTGGAGACCTCACGCCCCACGTGTTGAGCAATTCGGCGGTACGTCCACCCGGCCTCCCGCATGCCCACTATACGCCCTCGCTCAAAGTCCGTCAACTGCACATACGGTTCACGTCAACGCTGTCGCGGCATGCTACCAGTGTTAAAGACTGCGATGGAGCTCCGTATGCCACGGCAAACTGGCTGACACTGACGGCGGCGGTGCACAAATGCTGCGCAGCTAGCGCCATTCGACGGCCAACACCGCGGTTCCTGGTGTGTCCGCTGTGCCGTGCGTGTGATCATTGCTTGTACAGCCCTCTCGCAGTGTCCGGAGCAAGTATGGTGGGTCTGACACACCGGTGTCAATGTGTTCTTTTTTCCATTCCATTACACTGTACTAGTGCCGACACAGTGCATGCTCTGTTGCCTGTGTCTATGTGCCTGTGGTTCTGTCAGTGTGATCATGTGATGTATCTGACCCCAGGAATGTGTCAATAAAGTTTCCCCTTCCTGGGACAATGAATTCACGGTGTTCTTATTTCAATTTCCAGGAGTGTATATAAATGACTTGCCATTCTATATTAACGAAGATGCAAAGCTGGTACTTTTTGCCGATGATACAAGTATAGCTATCACATCCAACAGACAAGAATTAACTGGTGAAATTGTAAACGATGTTTTTCAGAAAATCATTAAGTGGTTCTCTGCAAATGGGCTCTCATTAAACTTTGAAAAAACACAGTACATACAGTTCCACACAGTAAATGGAATGACACCATTAATAAATATAGACTTCGGTAGGAAATCGGTAGCTAAGGTAGAATATTCAAAATTTCTAGGTGTATTCATTGAACTGGAAAAAACACACGGAAGATCTGCTGAATCATTTGAGTTCAGCTACTTATGCTATTACGGTCATTGCAAAAAAAATGGCTCTGAGCACTATGGGACTCAACTGCTGAGGTCATTAGTCCCCTAGAACTTAGAACTAGTTAAACCTAACTAACCTAAGGACATCACAAACATCCATGCCCAAGGCAGGATTCGAACCTGCGACCGTAGCGGTCTTGCGGCTTCAGACTGCAGCGCCTTTAACCGCACGGCCACTTCGGCCGGCACGGTCATTGCAAATTTTGGCGATATACATCTCAGTAAATTAGCTTACCACCCCTATTTTCATTCTCTGCTTTTGTATGGCTTCATATTCTGGGGTAACTCATCACTGAGTAAAAGAGTGTTCATTGCACAAAAGCGTGTAATCAGAATAATTGCTGGAGCTCATCTTCACCGTAAAATATGTATGTGTATATATATATATATATATATATATATATATATATATATATATATATTCACTTATGAAATTTGTTATTAGCAATCCGAACGAATTCAAAACTAATAGCAGTGTACATGGCTACAACACTAGGAGAAAGGATGATCTTCACTGCTCAAGGTTAAATCTAACTTTGGCTCAAAAGGGGGTAAATTATGCTGCCACGAAAGACTTTGCTCACTTACCCAATAGCATAAAAAGTCTGACAGATAGCCATATAGCATTTAAAAGGAAATTAAAAAAATGGTTCAAATGGCTCTGAGCACTATGCGACTTAACTTATGAGGTCATCAGTCGCCTAGAACTTAGAACTAATTAAACCTAACTAACCTAAAGACATCACACACATCCATGCCCGAGGCAGGATTCGAACATACGACCGTAGCGGTCGCTCGGTTCCAGACTGTAGCGCCTAGAACCACACGGCCACAAAAGGAAATTAAAAGAATTTCTTAATGGCAACTCCTTCTACTCATTAGATGAATATTTGGATATAGTAAGTGGGTAATTTCCCCTACCCCCACCCAAAAAAAAGAAATTAAAATATTAAGTGTCATGTAATATTTTGTGTAATGTAATATCTCGTATAGAAACATTTTATAAACCAGACACGTTCCACATCATTACGAAGTGTCGTATTCATGATGTACGGAACAAGTACTAATCTAATCTACTCTGCCGGCCGCGGTGGTCTAGCGGTTCTGGCGCTGCAGTCCGGAACCGCGGGACTGCTACGGTCGCAGGTTCGAATCCTGCCTCGGGCATGGGTGTGTGTGATGTCCTTAGGTTAGTTAGGTTTAAGTAGTTCTAAGTTCTAGGGGGCTTATGACCTAAGATGTTGAGTCCCATAGTGCTCAGAGCCATTTGAACCATTTTTTTAATCTAATCTAATCTTTACTTGGAGTGGAGTGGGTCCCCTGGTCCAACTGAAGCGATCATTGACTGTGAATGGTCTCGGAGACCATTTGCAGTCGTTCATGGACTTAATGTTCGCAAACAACGGTGAAATTTTTATGGCTGACAGTGCGCCGTGTCACCGGACCACAGTTGTTCGCCATTGATTGGAAGGACATTCTGGACAATTTGAGCGAATGATTTAGCCATCCAGATCGCCCGTCATGAATCCCATGGAACATTCATGGGACATAATATAGAGGTCAACTCGTGCAGAAAATCGAGCACCGGTAACACTTTCGGAACTACGGATGGCCGGCCGATGTGGCCGAGCGGTTCTAGGCGCTTCAGTCTGGAACCGCGCGACCGCTACGGCCGCAGGTTCGAATCCTGCCTCGGGCATGGATGTGTGTGATGTCTTAGGTTAGTTAGGTTTAAGTAGTTCTAAATTCTAGGGGACTGATAACCTCACATGTTAAGTCCCATAGTGCTCAGAGCCATTTGAACCATTTTCGAACTGCGGATGGCTATAGAGACAGCATGGCTCAATATTTCTGCAGGGACTTCCAACGACTTGTCAAGTCCATGCTACGTCGAATTGCTGTTCTACGTCAAGCAAAAGAAAATCCGATACGATACTAAGGGGTATTCAACGGCTTTGGATACCTCAGTGTTAGTCAAAGATGTAAATGTGTTCTGCGCTCCGTCGGCTTCCTTTTAACCGCAGTGGCACCGTCCGAGCGCGGCGCGGCTGCTTCCGCGGCAGCGGTCCGAGGTGGACAGGCGAGGCAGGCGTGCCGGGGACAAGGCCGGCGGCCGGCGGCCCGCGGAAGCGCCTGATTGGTCGGCGCGGGCAGGTGGCAGGTGCGCGCCGCAGGTTCGATGAACTAAAACACGGCCGGCAGGTGCTACGCCGCGGCCAGCCTCCCGAAGCAGGAGCGCCGCGCACGCGGCAAGCGGGCCGCCGTCTGCCACCCAGCGTGCAAAACCCCAACACCTGCCGCCGCGCTCTCTCTCGCCAGTCACGTGCTCGTCTGCAGCTGCGGCTGCGCTTTTCTCGACTCGGCAACCGCAAAGGCCACGGCGGGCACTACTCACTGCGACACTAATGACGTGTGCTACTTACGGGCCACCCATGTACCGTGATTACTCCGCTGTGCTTTGACATACACTTCTGGCCATAAAAATTGCAGTACCAGAAAAGGTAGCAAATGACGAAATTTTATGAAACTAATATAGTGTAATACGAGGCGTGTTTAACAAGTAAGTACCGTTTTGAAATTAAAAAAAGACGTGCTAAGATATCTCAATAATTTAGTTTTTACATGAAAGCCTGTACCTTAATCTATTTTTCTGCATAATTTCCGTCAACATTGAGGCACTTGTCATAACGTTGTACCAGTTTTTAAATATCCTCCTCGAAGAAGTCTGCCGCCTGACTTGTTAACCACTGCATCACCACTGTTTTGACTTCGTCATCGTCTTGAACACGTTGACCGCCCAGTGCAGGAACAGATGGTCTACATCTACATCTACATCTGCATCCATACTCCGCAAGCCACCTGACGGTATGTGGCGGAGGGTACCCTCAGTACCTCTGTCGGTTCTCCCTTCTATTCCAGTCTCGTATTGTTCGTGGAAAGAAGGATTGTCGGTATGCTTCTGTGTGGGCCCTAATCTCTCTGATTTTATCCTCATGGTCTCTTCGCGAGACATACGTAGGAGGGAGCAATATACTGCTTGACTCTTCGGTGAAGGTATGTTCTCGAAACTTTAACAAAAGCCCGTACCGAGCTGCTGAGCGTCTCTCCTGCAGAGTCTTCCACTGGAGTTTATCTATCATCTCCGTAACGCTTTCGCGATTGCTAAATGATCCTGTAACGAAGCGCGCAGCTCTCCGTTGTATCTTCTCTATCTCTTCTATCAACCCTATCTGGTACGGATCCCACACTGCTGAGCAGTATTCAAGCAGTGGGCGAACAAGCGTACTGTAACCTACTTTCGAGCGGTTCTGGCGCTACAGTCTGGAACCGCGCGACCGCTACGGTCGCAGGTTCGAATCCTGCCTCGGGCATGGGTGTGTGTGTTGTCCTTAGGTTAGTTAGGTTTAAGTAGTTCTAAGTTCTAGGGGACTTATGACCTCAGCAGTTGAGTTCCATAGTGCTCAGAGCCATTTGAACCATTTTTTGTAACCTACTTCCTTTGCTTTCGGATTGCATTTCCTTAGGATTCTTCCAATGGATCTCAGTCTGGCATCTGCTTTATCGACGATTAACTTTATATGATCATTCCATTTTAAATCTCTCCTAATGCGTACTCCCAGATAATTTATGGAATTAACTGCTTCCAGTTGCTGACCTGCTATTTTGTAGCTAAATGATAAGGGATCTATCTTTCTATGTATACGCAGCACATTACACTTGTCTACAGTGAGATTTAATTGCCATTCCCTGCACCATGCGTCAATTCGCTGCAGATCCTCCTGCATTTCAGTACAATTTTCCATTGTTACAACCTCTCGATGCACCACAGCATCATCTGCAAAAAGCCTCAGTGAACTTCCGATGTCATCCACAAGGTCATTTATGTATATTGTGAATAGCAACGGTCCTATGACACTACCCTGCGACACACCTGAAATCACTCTTCCTTTGGAAGACTTCTCTCCATTGAGAATGACATGCTGCGTTCTGTTATCCAGGAACTCTTCAATCCAATCACACAATTGGTCTGATAGTCCATATGCTCTTACTTTGTTCATTAAACGACTGTGGGGAACTGTATCGAACGCCTTGCGGAAGTCAAGAAACACGGCATCTATCTGTGAACCCGTGTCTATGGCCCTCTGAGTCTCGTGGGCGAATAGCGCGAGCTGGGTTTCTCACGACCGTCTTTTTCGAAACCCATGCTGATTCCTACAGAGTAGATTTCTAGCCTCCAGAAAAGTCATTATACTCGAACATAATACGTGTTCCAAAATTCTACAACTGATCGACGTTAGAGATATAGGTCTATAGTTCTGCACATCTGTTCGACGTCCCTTTTTGAAAACGGGGATGACCTGTGCCCTATTCCAATCCTTTGGAACGCTACGCTCTTCTAGAGACCTACGGTACACCGTTGCAAGAAGGGGGGCAAGTTCCTTCGCGTACTCTGTGTAAAATAGAACTGGTATCCCATCAGGTCCAGCGGCCTTTCCTCTTTTGAGCGATTTTAATTGTTTCTCTATCCATCTGTCGTCTATTTCGATATCGACCATTTTGTCATCTGTGCGACAATCTAGAGAAGGTACTACAGTTCAGTCTTCCTCTGTGAAACAGCTTTGGAAAAAGACATTTAATATTTCGGCCTTTAGTCTGTCATCCTCTCTTTCAGTACCATTTTATTCACGGAGTGTCTGGACATTTTGTTTTGATCCACCTACCGCTTTGACATAAGACCAAAATTTCTTAGGATTTTCTGCCAAGTCAGTACATAGAACTTTACTTTCGAATTCATTGAACGCCTCTCGCATAGCCCTCCTCACACTATATATCGCTTCGCGTAATTTTTGTTTCTCTGCAAGGCTTTGGCTATGTTTATGTTTGCTGTGAAGTTCCCTTTGCTTCCGCAGCAGTTTTCTAACTCGGTTGTTGTACCAAGGTGGCTCTTTTCCATCTCTTACTATCTTTCTTGGCACATACTCATCTAACGCATATTGTACGATGGTTTTGAACTTTGTCCACTGATCCTCAACACTATCTGTACTTGAGACAAAACTTTTGTGTTGAGCCGTCAGGTACTCTGTAATCTGCTTTTTGTCACTTTTGATAAACAGAAAAATCTTCCTACCTTTTTTAATATTTCTATTTACGGCAGAAATCATCGGTGCCGTGACCGATTTATGATCGCTGATTCCCTGTTCTGCGTTAACTGTTTCAAATAGTTCGGGTCTGTTTGTCACCAGAAGGTCTAATATGTTATCGCCACGAGTCGGTTCTCTGCTTAACTGCTCAAGGTAGTTTTCAGATAAAGCACTTAAAAAAATTTCACTGGATTCTTTGTCCCTGCCACCCGTTATGAACGTTCCACATCCATCCATCCACATTCATACTCCGCAAGCCACCCAACGGTGTGTGGCGGAGGGCACTTTACGTGCCACTGTCATTACCTCCCTTTCCTGTTCCAGTCACGTATGGTTCGCGGGAAGAACGACTGTCTGAAAGCCTCCGTGCGCGCTCTAATCTCTCTAATTTTACATTCGTGATCTCCTCGGGAGGTATAAGTAGGGGGAAGCAATATACTCGATACCTCATCCAGAAACGCACCCTCTCGAAACCTGGCGAGCAAGCTACACCGCGATGCAGAGCGCCTCTCTTGCAGAGTCTGCCACTTGAGTTTATTAAACATCTCCGTAACGCTATCACGGTTACCAAATAACCCTGTGACGAAACGCGCCGCTCTTCTTTGGATCTTCTCTATCTCCTCCGTCAACCCGATCTGGTACGGATCCCACACCGATGAGCAATACTCAAGTATAGGTCGAACGAGTGTTTTGTAAGCCACATCCTTTGTTGCTGGACTACATTTTCTAAGCACTCTCCCAATGAATCTCAACCTGGTACCCGCCTTACCAACAATTAATTTTATATGATCATTCCACTTCAAATCGTTCCGCACGCATACTCTCAGATATTTTACAGAAGTAACTGCTACCAGTGTTTGTTCCGCTATCATATAATCATACAATGAAGGATCATTCTTTCTATGTATTCGCAATACATTACATTTGTCTATGTTAAGGGACAGTTGCCACTCCCTGCACCAAGTGCCTATCCGCTGCAGATCTTCCTGCATTTCGCTACAATTTTCTAATGCTGCAACTTCTCTGTATACTACAGCATCATCCGCGAAAAGCCGCATGGAACTTCCGACACTATCTACTAGGTCATTTATATATATTGTGAAAAGCAATGGTCCCATAACACTCCCCTGTGGCACGCCAGAGGTTACCTTAACGTCTGTAGACGTCTCTCCATTGATAACAACATGCTGTGTTTGAGTCTCCCAGTCTATATCCGGCAAATTAAAATCTCCACCCAGAACTATAACATGGTGGGGAAATCTACTCGAAATATTTTCCAAATTATCCTTCAGGTGTTCAGCCACAACAGCTGCTGAGCCAGGGGGCCTATAGAGACATCCATTTACCATGTCTGAGCCTGCTTTGACCGTGACCTTCACCCAAATTATTTCACATTTCGGATCTCCGTCAATTTCCTTCGATACTATTGCACTTCTTATCGCTATGAACACGCCTCCCCCTTCACTGTCCAGCCTGCCTCTGCGGTATACATTCCAATCTGAGTTTAGGATTTCATTACTGTTTACGTCTGGTTTCAGCCAACTTTCTGTCCCTAGTACTATATGGGCGTTGTGACCGTTTATTAATGAGAGCAGTTCTGGGACCTTTCTATAGACGCTCCTGCAGTTTACTATTAGCACATTAATATTGTTATTCCCTGTTGCATTTTGCCTACTCCTACCTTGTCGCATCTCAGGAGGCGTCTTGTCGGGCCTAGGGAGGGAATTCTCTAACCTAAAAAACCCCCATGTGCACTCCACACGTACTCCGCTCCCTTGTAGCCGCTTCCGGTGTGTAGTGCACGCCTGACCTATTCAGGGGGACCCTACATTTCTCCACCCGATAGCGGAGGTCGAGAAATTTGCACCCCAGATCTCCGCAGAATCGTCTGAGCCTCTGGTTTAAGCCTTCCCCTCGGCTCCAAACCAGAGGACCGCGATCGGTTCTGGGAACGATACTACAAATTGTTAGCTCTGATTCCACCCCGCGAGCGAGACTTTCCGCCTTCACCAATTCCGCCAACCGCCTGTACGAACTGAGGATGACCTCTGAACCCAGACGGCAGGAGTCATTGGTGCCGACATGAGCAACAATTTGCAGTCGGGTGCACCCAGTGCTCTCTATCGCCGCCGGCAGGGCCTCCTCCACATCTCGGATGAGAGCCCCCGGCAAGCAGACAGAGTGAACACTGGCCTTCTTCCCCACCTTTCCGCTATTTCCCTAAGGGGCTCCATCACCCGCCTAGCGTTGGAGCTCCCAGTAACTAATAAACCCCTCCCCCCGTGTGCCTGCTCGGACCTTGCTGAAGGAGCGGCCACTTGTCCACTCACAGGCAGAGCGGGCGATGCCACACGGCCAGCCTCCACATTTACCCTCCGCCTCGTGCGCCGCGAACGCCGCTGAACCCGCCACTCCCCTTGGGGAGAGCGTGGCCCAACCGTGCCCGGTACCCGCGAAGATGTCTCGACAGCAGGGACAGTGGGTGAAGCATGTAACACCTGGGGTGTACCATGCGACGTACCAGACTCCCCACTGCCGCTACACTCCGAGGCAGCAGCCTGAAGACGGCTGACTGCGGCCATCAACACGTTCAGCTGTTCGCGAACAGTGGCCAGCTCCTCCTGCGTCCGTACACAGCAGTCACATATCCTATCCATCCTTAGAAATCCATTTACTGTAGAGAGTTAATCAACTTTTAACTAGACTGCTAATTCACTAAAGGCGGCTGGCTGATTGTTGACTAAACTGTGATTGCTAGCCACTTCTTGTAGAAAACAATGAAAATAGCACTACCTGTCTCTGAACTGTATTGAAAGCAAACACTAGCACTACTGGCACTATGGTTGACTAAAGGGACTCTCTCTGACTGTATTCAAAACAAACACGAAATCTATGGAACACTATTACTAGCACTCGACAATTAAAGCTTCCTAAAAGCAAAAACACAGGGAAGAAGAAGTGACAAGTAAGAAAAATACAGTTAATACTTAAATTAAGGTATCTCGCTGCACAGCAGACGTGAAGCAGACGGCAGTTACGACGACACTGTCACTACTGTAGTCACTGTGCGCAAGATCGGGGCTGTACGGAGGATGATCTGGAGTTTCCCATCGGAAAGATGTGATGAGATCTTTGGTCTGATTCGCTACATGCGGACGGGCATTGTCTTGCAGCAAAACGATACCCTTTCTCAACTTCCATGGACTTTTGATTTGATTCTGGTGTGACGTAGGCCACCCATGTTTCATCGCCCGTAACAATTTAGCTTCGGCCGTTGTTGGCCGAGCGGTTCTAGGCGCTTCAGTCTGGAACCGCGAGACCGCTACGGTCGCAGGTTCGAATCCTGCCTCGGGCATGGATGTGTGTGGTGTCCTTAGGTTAGTTGGGTTTAAGTAGTTCTAAGTTCTAGGGGACTGGTGACCTCAGCAGTGAAGTCCCATAGTGCTCAGAGCCATTTGAACCATTTGAACAATTTAAAGAAATCATCACCGTCGTTGTGGTACCGCTCGAGGAAAGTCAATGCACTGTCTAAACGTTTCGTTCTGTGCACATCCGTCAACATTTTCGGTACCCAAAGTGCGCACAATTTTCGGTAATTCAAGTGCTCGGTCACAATGCCATACAAAACACTAGGAGAAACATTAAGGAAGTCATCCCGCAAGGAGGAAATCGTAAAGCGTCTGTTTTCTCTCATTATCCACTTCCTGCACCAAACTTTCATTAACGACCGAAGGACACCCACTCCGTTGTTCATCATGCACGTTTGTGCGGCCATCTTTAAATGCTCTCACCCACTTTCTTACCATTCCATCACTCATAATGTTTTCTCCGTAAACTGCACAGATCTCACGATGGATATCGATCGCTTTTAGGCCTTTAGCACTAAGAAATCTTATAACAAGCCCTACTTCACAGTCGGCGGGACACACGATTATCGCGGGCATCTTAAACTCTCACTACAAAACGCAAACAAGGAAGAATCGGACTGTAATGACGTCAGTGTGTAGATTAAGGTACAGGCTTTCATGTAAAAATAAAATTATTGAGATATCTTAGAACATCTTTTTTTAATTTCAAAACGGTACTTACTTAAAAAACACGCCTCGTTCTTTACAGTATTTACCAACCGTGAACCGGGTATATTCTGACCGAGTTTCAGATTCAAATGGCATTATCATGACTATTTTTCAACTTATGTGATATTTATGTCACTGAACATAGGGGCTTGCATGAAAAAATCACATTTCCTGTAATTCAGAGGGAGCAATGGAAAAAAAAGGTGGTAGTCAAAGTTAGCATGGATTTGGGGATACATTGACAGGCCTAGACTTCTACCCCAACTGTCAGCTAACATTTCATTTCTGGTCAGTATTTCAAACTTACAATGAAACTCTGATCGCACAAAAATAAATACATTGATCAAACGTTTTTTAAGTGCTTTGTTAAGCATCATAAACTAAAAAAGCTTAGTAAGGTACATAAACCAAACAGTAAGATCCATCATCAAAATTACAAATGTAACGAAAGATACCAAGATGGAGTAGCACACACATAGTTTGAAATTTAGATGGGCATAATACCTTCAGTATATCCATATTCCATCTAAATTCTCGTTCCAGAAGATCCATTTCCATTAGAATTAAGTTATATTTTCATTTATCGAGATAATATCGGGCAAAATTTATATTTTCATTTATCGAGATAATATAGGGCAATTCTTGCCACAAGAACTTCATTTCTTCTTCCCGGAGATATTTGATATCGTATGTCATACCTGAATCTCTGCCTGAACCGCAACAGATTGCAATTTGAGCAATAGATGGCTGACATTTGTTTTCTTAGTTGAAGGAAGGTACATTAAGAACTACAAATGAGCCTTCGTCTATGTACTGATGGTTAATGTATGCCTTAGTCTCACACAGTCATTGGCATCATCACTGTTTAGTAAATTGTGTATCTGTAATCCTGGGGTAACGATGACTATTTGTCAAAGTATCCCGGAACACAGAAATCATGCATATGATCTCAGGAATCTCTATGTAGCGGCAGATATATACAGGTTGACACTAATAATAAAAAAATAATCAGAGGTCCGTTTTGAGATCTAATCGAGCAACGACTGTCGGTTTGCAGTTAAATGATATCGGTGGATTTTGCACGACCTGATTTTAAGACAATTTTTCGTATTCAGTTATAAGTCGTAACAGGTTCATCAATTCTTGCGCAATAAGGTCGGCACTACATGACGTCATTTAGCGTATACTGATAGAACTTTACCGCCAAAATACTGGTATACTAAACACCCAACTGAGGGCCAGCAGAGAGCGGCGAAACTTATGGTGTACGAGTGGTCGAAGTAACCTCGTCGGTCAAAGTATACCCAGTTTACGGTAGTACAAGCCTCGACGGGCAAAATGGCAATTGTCATACTAACGTGGAACGCGTTTGTCTCCTTGAAACCCTATCGCAGAAATCAAGGTAAAGTCTCGAGCGATGGGGTCGTAGACAGTGTGACATATCGAAGTTTGTGTCAGTCTTGGAAGCGTGCTCGGATAGCCGAAATTGTTAAGGCTACCAGGCACGATAAGTGAGAAATCAGGGTTCGAGACTTGGTTCGGTACAAATATTCATGTGTCACCAGTACGTAATATCGCCATACCTAATGCAGCTAATTTCAGAAAGATTCCTCAGTTGCGAATAGCTAAATTTCATAAATTTTAAAAATTTTTACGTGGCTGGAGCAGCAGCTGTAGGATGAAATCTTCTTGTACAAATGGTAAACAGCCAATCAGCTGCAAAATCGAAGGGTTATTACAACCTCTTTACCACGGTTTCAACATTTATATAAACTTTTTCTTCGGAAAGAAATATTAGCAACTGGATTACATGCTTTCGCAGAGGTACGTTAAACTACAGCCGAAAGGCTTCAGTCAAATATAAAATTTCGCCTCCATAATAATTAAAATATGCAGAACGTGGTTGTTGTCATTTGATATTTCCTCACCAAAGTACAACTAGTGCACTAGCGTCATGTACGAAATTTTATATTTCACCGACGTCTTTCAGCTATGTTTTAACGTACCTCTGCCACAAGATGTAATCCAGTTGCCAATATTTCCTTCTGAAGAATCATGGTAAAGGGCTTTTAATAAAGCTTCCATTTTGCAACTGATTGGCTATTTTTTCACAAGAAAATCCTGACCTATGTTTGTTTATTATCAGACATTGTTAGAAATAAAAACGAAATTTTACTTCTGTATGTGTGTAGTGTACACACCATTTGATCAAAAATATCCGGACATCCCTATGAAATGCGGAGTTTACCTCTAGATGTCACGAGAAGCAAGCCTGCCAGCATTAAATTAGCTGAGAAGCATCGAACGTGGATTAGTCATTGGATGTCACCTGAGTAACAAATTCGTCAGGGACATTTCAAAGCTTCAGGAGCTGCTCAAGTCGACTGCTGGCGACGTGGCAAGTTCTTCCGAAAACATTATTCGGGAGACTTCTTTGTCCACTCTGTCTGCTAACTCTTCATCACATACCGATATACTGATACTCGCGTAAGGACAGACATCAATGCTAGTACAAAAACTGAGAGGGTGTCAGCGACCTCACTGAAAGGCTGTGGAAGCACTGAGTCAGTAACCACATGCGTAACTGTGGAGACGACTGGGTGGATTCGTGTCGTCTCGAAAGGTAGCCAATTTGAATCCTGGCGATGGAAAACTAATCTCTCTTCTTCTCTCTCTCCCTCTCTCTCTGTCTCACACACACGAAGCGAACAAGTGAGCACGTTAGCTGTTACAATTACGAATGCCAACATTGAGTCTGAAGGGCGGTCAGTATCGACAGAAACAAGGTATTCATGGTGTGCATTTACATATCTGTTAACTGATATACTATTTCAACGACCTGACGCGTCATTATGGTTTGAAATGCTTACCGCCCGAATTCTGTAAGAAAAACTTCTCTCATAAAAACCGTTTATTATTCGATTGTTCCATAACCGTTCTGCATGATCTGATAAGAAATTTGGGACATTCGCCTCCCTTGCCGCGAGTCAATTAAACCACCATTGTTTCAAACGTGGATGGAAGAACTTACTATTAACGTAGAATATGCTCGCATTTTTTGCTAACGATGGGAATTTATTTCTTACTCTGACATCTTTCAGTACGTGGTATTCCTTCTGAGGAAATGTTCGTAGTAATGTTGGCTCCATATCGACGTCCGTAATATTTTCATCGGTGATTGTTCTGCAGCGAGGTGTACACAATAGTATTTGCTAGTTGTGTTCCTTGTGTTCCACAGCTTTGATAAATCTTAGAAATGACATAGTGTATGTAACACGTGAAGCTGATGAATAGTTTATTTTTAATTGTACAGTCGGTTTTAATCAGAAATCATTTTCCAATACGATTCGTTGTTAATAGCAGGTGTTACACATAATGAGTGAACATTAATAATACCGACAAAGTGCAGGGACGGATTCCTGACAGGAAATGGAGGGAAAAAGTTCCTATGAACCTGTGTTCGGAAATGCATCATTGCCACGGTAGACGGCACCGATGAATGAAAGTTCCTTTGACCACGTGCCGTGTGTTCCTTGTGTCTTGCAGGCCAAGCGTTTGACGCAGCGAACTGTAAGCAGCAGAATGGTCCGATATTCATGTCGGGAACAAGACGAGATAGTGTTTGTGTACGTCCAAGAAGATGGAAGCTATCGAGAGGCAGCACGGCTATACTAAAACAACAATCCTCACAGACACCAATCACATCATACAACATTTCAAGCCCGTTTAGGGGATTTGTGTGATGATGGGTCCATTCAGACGCACGAACTTGCATGTAGACGGTGGACTGTGCGTACACCAGATTTGGAGGACCGGGCTCTACAGGATATTGAAACGAACCCTAGTACAAGGTCCAGGCAAGTGACCCGCTAACATTGTGTAAGCCGAAGTACGACTGCGTGTATCCTGTATGATAGCGCTTATAATACAGGCCACTTTGAACATGTGTTATGACGTCGATGCGATGCAGCTCCGTATTGTGTTCCCGGATGATTTGTTCTCGTTCAACCGGCCGCTGTGGCCGTGCGGTTCTAGGCGCTTCAGTCTGGAACCGCGTGACCGCTACGGTCGCAGGTTCGAATCCTGCCTCGGGCATGGATGTGTGTGATGTCCTTAGGTTAGTTAGGTTTAATTAGTTCTAAGTTCTAGGGGACTGATGGCCACAGATTTTAAATCCCATAGTGCTCAGAGCCATTTTGTTCTCGTTGCTCGCACAACGTCCATTTCCGAACACATGTTTGTAGGACCTTTTTCCTCCATTTCCATTCAGAGATCCGTCTCTGCAGTTTGTCGGTTTTATTAATGTTTGTCAAAATATAATATTCCATTATGCAAAGGTAGATACATATTTGTAAAAGTATGAATCTACCTTTGCATAATAAAATACTGTATTTTGACATTTATTTTATGATATATACAGGTTGTGATTCTTATTTAAAAAACCGAAGCGACGTAGATAATGCCAGCCAGTACTTTAACAAGACACTTGGAGCGGCAAATGTCGGAAAATGCCCCAAAACTGGATGAGAAACTTTGAACATGTGGCGTCACCAAGTGACGTACCTTAGCGCAAGTGTAGGGGTTGGGCTTGTCAATCCTACCCTCGCCGCCAGGGCAGTGCCATACGTTGCTCCTCTAGGCATTGTTCGATATGATACGGTAGTGTAGGAGTCGGTTTACATCTTCGGAAACAGAGTAACCTATCGGAGCAATGTGTAGCACTACCCCCTACCAGCGAGTGTAAGATCGCCAAGCCCAACCGCTGCACTTGCAGTGAGGTATGTCAGCTGATGACGTAACATGGTCTAAATTCGTCATCCACTTTTAGGCTTCCTCCCGACATTTGCGGCCTCAAGTATCTTGTGTTAAATTGCTTCTCTCAGCGTCATCTACGTCGCTTCTGTTTTTTTTTTAACTTTAGTAAGAATTACCCCTGCACCTGGTATTGACAAAAATTTCTATTGGAAAATGGTCGCCGACCGAAGCCGGTCGTTCAATTAAAGATAAACAATACACCAGCTTATCATTATATAATTTGTCTTTTCTAAGGAGTGTACACAGTTGTGAAAGTTCCCAATGGTTGTTTTTCATTCTGGAAACGACCCGTAGGCTGTGGTACAACCATTTCTCCCCGACGTCGATGTTTTTCAGAAGCGCTAGGCCACCGTGGTATTGGAAGAGGTTATGCAAAAGTTTGGAATGCAAAGGAAGTTAATGACAGAAATGAAGGATGTGAGGGCCGGTGAGTGGTGCCTAGACAGCTTGGTACGGCCGGGCCTTAAGCACAGCCGGCCGCGGTGGTCTCGCGGTTAAGGCGCTCAGTCCGGAACCGCGCAACTGCTACGGTCGCAGGTTCGAATCCTGCCTCGGGCATGGATGTGTGTGATGTCCTTAGGTTAGTTAGGTTTAAGTAGTTCTAAGTTCTAGGGGACTGATGACCACAGCAGTTGAGTCCCATAGTGCTCAGAGCCATTTGAACCTTAAGCACAACAGATACCATTGTGCTCGGTGCTGGTGCCGCGCTGTGTTTTAATGTGTCCCGAAGCTTCAATATTCTCTTTTACGTACATCGAGAGGCAGTACCACTGGTAGCGTGAAGTGTTGAGTCGTGCTTTGTTAGGTGTGGCCCTTGTGCTTGTACGTGACTGAGCTGAGTTTTCATTATACTACCGTGGAAATGATCACCCTTGCCACCTTCTGCATCTTATCGACAAGTGTTAGCTCCCTTCCGCTGTCAGGGCCCTTCAGCAGATGGCAAAAAATGGTTCAAATGGCTCTGAGCACTATGGGGCTTAACTGCTGAGGTCATCAGTCCCCTAGAACTTAGAACTACTTAAACCTAACTAATCTAAGGACATCACACACATCCATGCCCGAGGCAGGATTCGAACCTGCGATCCTACGGTCGCGCGGTTCCAGACTGAAGCGCCTAGAACCGCTCGGCCACAGCGGCCGGCTAGTAGATGACCCAGGAGTTTATAATTCTCCACGGAAACGTCGTACATCGAGGATATTTATCATTCTTGCTTTTTGTTACAGATAATCGTTCTATCTGTGTATGATTTTTAAGTATGAAAGTACGTCGGTATGTGGGAGGAACGCTACAATGACGTAGAAAAGTTTTTCATTATTTTCAAGTGGCCCAAACGACCAACAGATTCAGCTACAACCAGTAGTATGAAGAAAGGTTTTCGATAAGACGTGCGGAAGCTCCTTGGGCAGCGTAAAAAATAACACGGAAATGCCTGTATGTCATTTTTCGTGCAGAAAATCTAACTGAAGAATTTATTCTGAAATGTATTTTGCCCATGTCATGACTGATGTCGCACCGCCGATTATCACGTAAATTTAAATTGAATACTGCTTCATACGACGATAACTGCGCCGTTATTCCGATTGTATGGAATGTTTGCTAAAAGCCACGGCTAATTTTCTCAGGGCGCTATCGCCAGAAATATACGTATCACAACGTGAAGACATCCGTCTTACTCACGATGGATTAAAAATCTTCCTTTAATATTACGCGATAATCCATTAAACACAATGCTTAATCATTTTTTCTGCGGGGCATGATGCTCCAGGATAGCTGCCTATGTGCAATGACAGTGTACACATTTATAAATATTACTATTAATAAAAAACTGTACCGCTGGCCTAATATGAATATGAATATTACAAGACGCCGTTTTCTGTTTACTGAGATTATTCTTTTTAATACTTTTAGCATTAAGTGGCCGTTAAAAGAACTTATACGATTTTTTTCATCAATGGCGTCGCTACAATAATGAGCTTAGACAAATGGCCAGTACAACATTTAATTATTGCGTAACTGAATCATATGCTGGATACAGTTTCTTATATATTGAACAGAATGCTGTTATTACTACAGATAATTTTATCAATTGCAGACCGTGAACAATAAGCGTCCGTCAGCTAGAACATCAGAATCGAGAAGACAATGAAACAAAAAATACACTCATTCTTCTTCTACAGAAGGACAAAGATCATAATACAAATTGCTATTCTGAGAGCGCAGATCACGCTTCCATTGTTGAGTATCGATAACTTATTTATACTCTTTCTTACCGTAGGCTATGCTATACGATGCCTGTAGATACCTAAGGATATACTTGCCTGAATATGATGTGAGGAACAAGATGCTTTAATATATCATATTGGAACCAAATTTCACTACAATTCCTCCCAGCGTTACTGTGGACGTGTCACAGCATGTCAAGGTTGTCACATTTCCCGTTACCTGCATCTCACCCATTGTCTTACTGCCTGCGTTCAAATGGTTCAAATGGCTCTGAGCACTATGGGACTTAACATCTATGGTCATCTGTCCCCTAGAACTTAGAACTACTTAAACCTAACTAACCTAAGGACATCACACAACACCCAGTCATCAGCTGCCTGCGTGATAGGGGTCAGAACAGCGGCGCCCAGAGTTCAAATCACAGTTTTCTTATGGGTGACCGCGAAAAATATTTCGGACACGCAGCTGCTTAAAATCGACACGAAAAAGCCTCAGAAGGTGTCAATAAGGGCGTGAAGAAAAACAACCCTTTGCCCCGGGGCATTCATTTTAACACATTTCGTGGTCGAAAACTAGTTTGCAGTGTGAAGTTCAACAGAACGACGTTCTTGAGGACCTGTGACACTGCTGACCCTTCTCTAAGGACATCACAGTTCTGTAACCCGGTTGAACTCACCCCTTTGGACTACAGCGTGACGGCAGTTTCTGGTGTGATATACTGCGTGGAACCACTATGGACCATTCCAAACCGTTCGACGAAATATGAACGTGATCCGAAGCAGAAAAGTGTGTTTATGCCTTTCATCCGTCCTTTTTCGCGCCCTCCTATGGAGTGTGCACAATGGGCGAGGGGATGGGGCGGGGGGGGGGGGCGGGGAAGGGTGTGCAACATCGAGACGCATATGAATACAATGTTAAAGGGTTCTTTTAAGACTCCTCCACGTCAGCAACACTCACTGTGTGAAAGGTATCCAAGTAGACATTAATTTTGACACCCTTCAGATTTCGCATGCTGCCAGCAGGCGCTAAGTCCGACTAAATTTACTTGATAGTTGACATTTCACGCCTTGTACTGGTTTCCTCTAATCAGAGCGCTCAGCGTGCACGCCCGGACCGTTGGTCGTTGCCAAACTGCCACAAGAATTAGTCAGTTTGTTGATGTATTTGGATCCCGAATCCTGGATGTGGCCCTTTTGTTTTGTATTTCATCACGCACGATAACCACACCAAAACACACACACACACACACACACACACACACACACACACACACATGCACACACACTGTACCATAAAACTATGCTCTATACTTACGAAATACTGCTAGATTCTTCCGCACAATACGTGATTCAACGTCTCATATATATGAAACTTCCTGGCAGATTAAAACTGTGTGCCCGACCGAGACTCGAACTCGGGACCTTAGCACGACTCACGCCCGGTGCTCACAGGTTTACTTCTGCCAGTATCTCGTCTCCTACCTTCCAAACTTTACACAAGCTCTCCTGCGCAGGAGAAGCTGTTGTAGGAGACACCCAGCTCATTCTGCACAGGACACAGTTAAACATGTCGCTTCTTTTAGCTGCTAAATTTTTCCTCCCAGCATTTCCGCCTTCTCTCTCCCCTCCCCCCTTCCCCGTATTCTTCTGATATGGCAGACAGTGCCATCGTCCCTATGCTGTAAAGAAGAAACCATTGTGTGGCAGCATTTCCAGAATGTCGAAGAGGGAATTTTAGAGAGGGAACTTTTCCTGAAGAGTCAAAATGCAGACTTTTACAAACAAGGTCCCCCCAAGTCATCCATGGTCACCACGTTTTATGGTTGCAATTCGAGTTTAGCATTGTGATGATTAAAACTTTGTAGTTAATCTCGTATTTCTGATTACGGCCCATAGCTATAAAAAGAGACGTAGCTACATCTACATCTACATGGATACTCTGCAAATCACATTTAAGTGCCTGGCAGAGGGTTCATCGAACCATCTTCACAATTCTCTATTAAAAGTGGCTCTGAGAACTAAGGGACTTAACATCTGAGGTCATCAGTCCCCTAGAACTTAGATCTACTTAAACCTAACTAACCTAAGGACATCACACACATCCATGCCAGAGGCAGGATTGGAACCTGCGACCGTAGCAGTCGCGCGGTTTTGGACTGAAGCGCCTATAACCGCTCGGCCACCGCGGCCGGCATTCTCTGTTATTCCAACCTCGTATATGGCACTGAAAGAATGAACACCTGTATCTTTAAGAGCACTGATTTCCCTTATTTTATCTTGGTGATCCTTCGTCCCTATGTAGGTAGGTGTCAACAAAATACACTCCTGGAAATTGAAATAAGAACACCGTGAATTCATTGTCCCAGGAAGGGGAAACTTTATTGACACATTCCTGGGGTCAGATACATCACATGATCACACTGACAGAACCACAGGCACATAGGCACAGGCAACAGAGCATGCACAATGTCGGCACTAGTACAGTGTATATCCACCTTTCGCAGCAATGCAGGCTGCTATTCTCCCATGGAGACGATCGTAGAGATGCTGGATGTAGTCCTGTGGAACGGCTTGCCATGCCATTTCCACCTGGCGCCTCAGTTGGACCAGCGTTCGTGCTGGACGTGCAGACCGCGTGAGACGACGCTTCATCCAGTCCCAAACATGCTCAATGGGGGACAGATCCGGAGATCTTGCTGGCCAGGGTAGTTCACTTACACCTTCTAGAGCACGTTGGGTGGCACGGGATACATGCGGACGTGCATTCTTCTGTTGGAACAGCAAGCTCCCTTGCCGGTCTAGGAATGGTAGAACGATGGGTTCGATGACGGTTTGGATGTACCGTGCACTATTCAGTGTCCCCTCGACGATCACCAGTGGTGTACGGCCAGTGTAGGAGATCGCTCCCCACACCATGATGCCGGGTGTTGGCCCTGTGTGCCTCGGTCGTATGCAGTCCTGATTGTGGCGCTCACCTGCACGGCGCCAAACACGCATACGACCATCATTGGCACAAAGGCAGAAGCGACTCTCATCGTTGAAGACGACACGTCTCCATTCGTCCCTCCATTCACGCCTGTCGTGACACCACTGGAGGCGGGCTGCACGATGTTGGGGCGTGAGCGGAAGACGGCCTAACGGTGTGCGGGACCGTAGCCCAGCTTCATGGAGACGGTTGCGAATGGTCCTCGCCGATACCCCAGGAGCAACAGTGTCCCTAATTTGCTGGGAAGTGGCGGTACGGTCCCCTACGGCACTGCGTAGGATCCTACGGTCTTGGCGTGCATCCGTGCGTCGCTGCGGTCCGGTCCCAGGTCGACGGGCACGTGCACCTTCCGCCGACCACTGGCGACAACATCGATGTACTGTGGAGACCTCACGCCCCACGTGTTGAGCAATTCGGCGGTACGTCCACCCGGCCTCCCACATGCCCACTATACGCCCTCGCTCAAAGTCCGTCAACTGCACATACGGTTCACGTCCACGCTGTCGCGGCATGCTACCAGTGTTAAAGACTGCGATGGAGCTCCGTATGCCACGGCAAACTGGCTGACACTGACGGCGGCGGTGCACAAATGCTGCGCAGCTAGCGCCATTCGACGGCCAACACCGCGGTTCCTGGTGTGTCCGCTGTGCCGTGCGTGTGATCATTGCTTGTACAGCCCTCTCGCAGTGTCCGGAGCAAGTATGGTGGGTCTGACACACCGGTGTCAATGTGTTCTTTTTTCCATTTCCAGGAGTGTATTTCCGCATTCGGAGGAGAGAGTTAGTAATTGGAATTTCGTAATAAGATTCCGTCTTTTAATGATGTCCAGCCCGAATCCTGTATCATTTCTGTGACACTCTCTCCCATATTTCGCGATAATACCAAACGCGCTGCCTTTCTTTGAACTTTTTCGATGTACTCCGTCAGTCCTATCTGGTAATGATCCCAGACCGCGTAGCAGTATTCTAAAAGAGGACGGACAAGCGCAGTGTAGGCAGTCTCCTTAGTAGGTCTGTTACATTTTCTAAGTGTCCTGCCAATGAAACGCAGTCTTTGGTTAGCCTTCCCCACAACATTTCCTACGTGCTCCTTCCAATTTAAGTTGTTCATAATTGTAATACCTAGGTATTGAGTTGAATTTATGGCTTTTGGATTAGACTGATTTATCGTGTAACCGAAGTTTAACGAGTTCCTTTTAGAACTCATGTGGATGACCTGTCACTTTTCGTTATTTAGGATCAACTGCCACTTTTCGCACCATTCTGATATCTTTTCTAAATCGTTTTGCAGTTTGTTTTGGTTTTCTGATGGCTTTATTAGTCGATAAACGACAGCGTCATCTGAAAACAACCGAAGACGGCTGCTCAGATTGTCTCCAAAATCGTTTATATTGATAAGGAACAGCAAAGGGCCTATAACAATACCTTGGGGAACGCCAGAAATCACTTCTGTTTTACTCGATGACTTTCTTTCAGTTACTATGTAGGTAATATTAATGTTCACTCGGATGTACGATTATGTAGTGCTATACTTAGTTGCCGACGACAGCTCTTTGTTTTAAATTCTGTACGCCTTATTGATAGTGGGTGAAATTATTGATGCAAGTATGAGGAAAGACAGTTAAGTAGAAATGGGAGAAACCGGTTGAAGCAGACAGCGGTATTCTAGTTCTCAATAACTGGTATTTTTGGTATTTGTTTCGTCTCGCTTCTAAAGGAATTATTATATTTTAGCAATAATCGCATAAAAATCGGCATATCAATTAGTATAAAAAGCAGTGCTAAAATCTTTGGTTTTTAAATAAATCGTTTTTTTAAAAAGGAGTAATGTTTATTCGTATAATTTTCGTTGCTTTCAAAAACTGGGTCGTAATATAAAATGCAAAACGTGATCACTGCCATTAACAGCAACGTCAATAATCAGATACTAGCAACAAACGCAGACATAAGAATCGGTACAGTATTACTGAGACAATAATGTACTTGCTGCCGTGTGGCATGGCAGATTCGATGATACGCGTGTAAGTGGACTATGTAAGACTTACCACCGTCTGGTCTACGAATATACTGTAGTTTCTCGCTGTCGTCCTCGGACTTTGGTTATATCGCAGAATGAGGCCACTCCTATGTTGGAAGTGCAATGTTTCAAGATTAAAAATGGGAGGAGCCACATCAGACTTGCGACATCTCATAAGGAGAAAACATACACAACGTTCTTTTGAAAAGGAAGTATATGTGACTGACATACCCATAATTTTAGGGCTTGTTATAAAGTTAGGGAAATAACTGAAATCTTAATCTTGTGGTTGCTTTAAGGTGAAAAATTACCATATGAAAGTGACGGTACAGGAAAGTCATCAACGTATGGCCTTCCGTTCACGATGTCGGGGCAACCGCCTCCCTCAGTTGCGCCTGTATCGATCGACATCTGCTCGTTCGCCATCACTGTAATTTTTCAGCATCTGTTCAGTCTACTTTTGTTACTGGGAATAATAGGAATAAAAAGCCGAAAATCAGTTATTTCAGAAACCTAGTATTCTGAGCGGTTTCAGCAGTCAAACTGAAGTGAAGATGAAAAAAAAAATGGTATAACCGAAAACAGGATTTTTCAGCGATAACCGCCATCCCATTGTTGAAGACCTGTCCGAGAAGATGTGAAGAGTCCACCCAGAGTTAGTGTACAGTGATCCGTCAGGAACTGATAATCATCTCTACAGAATTTTCAATAACTGTGTCTGACGCTTCCTGGAAAACGAAGGCGGTAATTGTTTACGGCTTTATTAATCTAATAGATCTTTCTCAAAAGATCACAGAACTTCCTTTCTTAGCAACTATTATAATGCTTTAAAGAAAACCGGGCCTTAAGAGGAAACTAGTTCCTATATTCAGAGACTCTTGAGTGCCTTTGTAATCCGAAGGATCCGGATAGCGCAAAGAGATAGTAGAGTTGGTCTTCGGTTGCTTTGATGCATTTTCTGGTGGACATAGGCGTACAAACCACTCTCAGACAAGAGATAACCCACTCCACTATTGACACGGCAGCCATACAGGATAGGATTAATTATCTGCTTGATAGAGCCATTACTAGAGGATTTCCCTGGCCGTATAATCACCTCTATCTATGGAGATGATACAGGATTACGTTCTCCAGTAATGTACATACATATAAGAACCTCAGTAAGGTTTTGAAATGCTGCTGAAATTTGAAGGATATTATTCGGTAAAGTAACATCGTGCAATCTCGTAAGCGTACAGCGTCCTTTATACCTGGATGTATTAGTATCAGTTTTCACGTAAGTTGTTGGCTTATGTTAAGTGGGAGATTGCTAGTTGGCTCGTCTAAACAATTTTACAACAAATATGCTACATTCAGCTCTTCTCTACACCTACCAATTACTCATTCACCTCAGGTGTTATCGGTTTTGCTTCTTGATTCTGAAAGTAATCTTCTATTTCAGTTAGGAAGTTAGTTAGCAAAATGTTCCATAGATCATCTAAATGATTTATTCATCGAAATGACGTGGAACGAGTCAGCTTACAGGGTGGTCCATTGATCGTGACCGGGCCAAATATCTCACGAAAAAGGCATCAAACGAAAAAACTACAAAGAGCGAAACTCGTCTAGCTTGAAGGGGCAAACGAGATGGCGCTATGGTTGGCCCGCTAGATGGCGTTACCATAGGTCAAACGATTATCAACTGCGTTTTTTTAAAATAGGAAACCCATTTTTATTACATATTCGTGTAGTACGTAAAGAAATACGAATGTTTTAGTTGGACCACTTTTTTTGCTTTGTGACAGATGGCGCTGTAATAGTCACAAACGTATAAGTACGTGGTATCACGTAACATTAAGCCAGCGCGGACGGTATTTGCTTCGTGATACATTACCCGCGTTAAAATGGACCGTTTACCAATTGCGGAAAAGGTCGATATAGTGTTGATGTATGGCTGTTGTGATCAAAATGCCCAACGGGCGTGTACTATGTATGCTGCTCTGTATCCTGGATGACATCATCCAAGTGTCCGCACCGTTTGCCGGATCGTTACGTTATTTAAGGAAACAGGAAGTGTTCAGCCACATGTGAAACGTCAACCACGACCTGCAACAAATGATGATGCCCAAGTAGGTGCTTTAGCTGCTGTCGAGGTTAATCCGCACATCAGTAGCAGACAAATTGCGCGAGAATCGGGAATCTCAAAAACGTAGGTGCTGAGAATGCTACATCAACATCGATTGCACCCGTACCATATTTCTATGCACCAAGAATTGCATGCCGACGGCTTTGAACGTCGTATACTGTTCTGCCACTGGGCACAAGAGAAATTACGGGACGATGACAGATTTTTTGCACGCGTTCCATTTAGCGACGAAGCGTCATTCACCAACAGCGTAACGTAAACCGGCATAATATGCATTATTGGGCAACGGAAAATCCACGATGGCTGCGACATGTGGTACATCTGCGGCCTTGGCGGGTTAATGTATGGTGCGGCATTATGGGAGGAAGGATAATTGCCACCATTTTATCGATGGCAATCTAAATGGTGCAATGTATGCTGATTTCCTACGTAATGTTCTACCGATGTTACTACAAGATGGTTCACTGCATGACAGAATGGCGATGTGCTTCCAACATGATGGATGTCCGGCACATAGCTCGCGTGGGGTTGAAGCGGTAATGAATAGCATATTTCATGACAGGTGGATTGGTCGTCGAAGCACCATACAATGGCCCGCACGTTCACCGGATCTGACGTCCTCGGATTTCTTTCTGTGGGGAAAGTTGAAGAATATTTGCTACCGTGATCCACCGACAACGCCTGACAACATGCGTCAGCGCATTGTCAATGCATGTGCGACCATTACGGAAGGCGAACTACTCGCTGTTGAGAGGAATGTCGTTACAGCTATTGCCTAATGCACTGAGGTTGACAGACGTCATTTTGAGCATTTATTGCATTAATGTGGTATTTACAGGTAATCACGCTGTAACAGCATGCGTTCTCAGAAATGACAAGTTTACAAAGGTACATGTACCACATTGGAACAACCGAAATAAAACGTTCAAACGTATCTACGATCTGTATTTTAATTTAAAAAACCTACCTGTTACCAACTGTTCGTCTAAAATTGTGAGCCATGTGTTTGTGACTATTACAGCGCCATCTATCACAAAGCGAAAAAAGTGGTCCAACTAAAACATTCATTTTTCTTTATGTATTACACGAATATGTAATAAAAATGGGGGTTCCTATTTTAAAAAGCGCAGTTGATTTCCGTTTGACCTATGGCAGCGCCATCTAGCGGGCCAACCATAGCCCATCTGGTTTCCCCCTTCAAGCTAGAGAAGTTTCGTCTTTGTAGTTTTTCCGTTTGACGCTTATTTCGTGAGATATTTGGCCCAGTCACGATCAATGGACCACCCCTGTATACGCGTGATTAGTGTTAACATTCGTGGACACACATTTCTTCCCACTCATTCAACTATACTTAAAAGAAGTTTTGTTCCCTACCAGTTATTAAGAAGAAATTCAGCAATGGAATAGAAGGAGTTATCCAAGAGAAATGATTTTAAATTATATTTAAAACCTACTTCGCTAACTGTCAAAAATGTTATGTTATTTGGCAAATTATCAAAAGTTTTGATTTCTGGATATTGAACTTCTTCTCTGTGTGCCACTGACAGCTTTAACAATGGGTAATAAAGGTCATTTTTCCCTTTAGTGTTGTAGCTGTGTATAACACTGTTCTTCTCAAACTGTGGTGTACTATTATGACGAATTCCACCGGCGCAGTTAGTTTTCACAACTAGTTCTACTATGCATCTTCCTCCAATCCCAACCTCCGCCCTCGCACCAGTTTTCTATTTGACAGGCCCCAGTTCTTACATAATCTACACATTTTTGGTTACGGCGCAAGGTGAAGTGCGGGCACGCCAGTCGGGAACGATAGAGCAGAGACGGCTGTGAGAAGAGAACAGCCAATCGCACACTGACCGACCCATCTCCATGACGACAATGCGACAGCAGCGGCCCCTATGTGAGGAGGACGTAAGCACCGTGAGCTACTGGCGACGGCCAGCTCTACAGTAGCTTCCAGACTAGCAACATTGACTGAAGCGTCAACTCTAATCACTTGCTTGCACTGTCTATGTAACACGGACTTGGGAATTGTTATGCTGAAGAGATATCTTATTTTGTCTGAAACCTTTCGCTTGCGACAAAAAAAAAAAAAAAAAAAAAAAGGTTCAAATGGCTCTGAGCACTATGGGACTCAACTGCTGAGGTCATTAGTCCCCTAGAACTTAGAACTAGTTAAACCTAACTAACCTAAGGACATCACAAACATCCATGCCCGAGGCAGGATTCGAACCTGCGACTGTAGCGGTCTTGCGGTTCCAGACTGCAGCGCCTTTAACCGCACGGCCACTTCGGCCGGCTTTTGCTTGCGACACATCTGTGTAACACATAGTATTATTTTTTTTATTTTATAATAAAACTATTTAATACGATTTGTTTGAACGTTGTTTAGCGATCCGAGAAAGCAGGTTTCCTGGACACCCCATAATTGACGACTAGGTAAGATATAACATTTTTAGTTTCGCTTGTGAGCAAAAAATGACCTAAGAAGCTCTTATTGACAGTCGAATTGTGTAACATCCTGCAATTGTTGGATGTAAAGTAGAAACTACAAGGCATCCAAATCTCTCGCAAACTGCAAGGCACAAAAATCTCTCGCAAACTAATCAGCGTACGGCAGCATCTACATTAAACGCCCTTGGCAATACACCGATTATGCATTGCACGTCTTTAGAAAACTAATTTAATTTAAAGCGAAGATCAGAAAAATTTGTTTGGCCTCGGAAAAGTCCATAGCATTAAAAGAGAAACAACTCTCTACAGCATTAGACTACAAGAAGTTGACTAATCCCTCTCTTGTAAACAGTTGTCAGCTAGTTACAATAGAGCATGTTTTGTGCGATTAGGAAACTGCAATTTCCGTTTGTTCATTTCGTCAAATACTACACTCTGATGATGGGTTAATAAGCTGTAAATAATATTAGATATCAATGTAATTTACCTAAGACTGAGAGGATAATTTACAGATTTTCTTGTGTAAATGTGGTAAGTTAGGCAAAAGAATGTTCTTTCACCAAAGATGAAGTTCAGTCGTCACCTACACAAGAATATTTTATTAGATCCACTTTATCAGTTTCAACAGTTTAAGGTGACATTTTTAGAGGTTTGAATTAGGCTCAGGTATAGGTAAGCCGACGTCAAATGATTCGGCGACAGTGTTACATCACAGAAGAATACGTGATGTATCTGATGAGCAGCAGAAAATAGATTGTCAAATCGCAAAATACATGACGAGTCTCAGCTAAAGTACTTATCAGTATTACCAAACTTCGCCATCACTTTAGACGCTATTGCTCTTGATTAGTCTCAGACAGTGTAGATGTTTTACACGCTGTTTTTCCTAGTCGTTTACGCAGAAGAAAACATAATGTGATGTCTAGCCTACTGTAACAGTTTTTAACTAAAAAATAAAATAAAAATTCCTGTAGGTCACTGAATTTAAAAACGTAGCTTTCAGCTTTTTTCTCTCTCTCTCTTTTTTCACCAAGATACATTGCTAAATGAGATTCATCAGCAAAAATTCTGCCTTGTTAGCAAAAATTGTGCCTTGTTAGCAAAAATTCTGCCTCATCAGTTAATTTTTTCTCGCATGTACACACACAGCTTCAAAAGCACGTAAATATGTGGACGATACTGTGAGACCATGTTCGGAAGTACCCAAACAATCTGAATTTTGTCCAATGTTCAAAAGTAGATGAACAACTTGAATTATGTGTCAAGAAATACGTAAAGGATGTAACAGTATCTAAAATATGTAAATGTAAGTCTCTTCAGTAAAAGGTATGCGCGCGCGCGCACACACACACGCACACACACACACACACACACACACACACACACACACACGCACAGAGCAAACAATTTGTGTTACTGTTCTATATAGCTCTCAGTTGCCAGTTACTGAATAGGTAACTTATATTTGACACTTCATACATGACTGTGGACTCTCGAGTTAAGTGCCATGGTGCTATATCCTTGCCTAAATTGTTCAAATGGTTCAAATGGCTCTGAGCACTATGGGACTTAACTACTGAGGTCATCAGTCCCCTAGAACTTAGAACTACTTAAACCTAACTAACCTAAGGACATCACACACATCCATGCCCGAGGCAGGATTCGAACCTGCGACCGTAGCGGTCACGCGGTTCCAAACTGACGCGCTTAGAACCGCACGGCCACACCGGCCGGCCTCTAAATTGTTCTATAACAATACAAAATGGATATTTCAGTCAATACAGTAATATTTGACAGTTACTCCTGGGTCTAAATGAGACTGTTTTACTGGTACTACAAAACCAAACTGAGCAAACGCCATTTTAAGGGGAGTGAGTTAACGAGCATTTCGCTCCCATTTAAATATATGGCCAAAAGAGTCAGCCTTCAGGAATTGTGAAACGATTCCTGTCGTCCAGGACCGTGTGCCACAAAGAGCACAGATTAGCCACGAGATGAGGAAATTCACAGATGTCTATTGTGCTAAATGATACCTAAGTGCTGCAGTGTGCGAGTGAGACAGACAAGAACCTACATAACAGGGAAATTCCGTAGAAGCCGTTTGTGGCCAAGGAGACGTAGCAGTGTTAAATATGGTGGACCTAAGATCGGCCATAAAGGGAAACATTTACGAAAACTATTTAATTCTGTAGTAATTCAGGGAATGAAGCCACAGTAATTTTGATCTACCATCCTTCATAAATTTTCATCATGATACCAATAAAACATGAACATTGATTATATCTGTAATAGTTTAGGATTTAATGTTAAAGTGAAATTAACAAGTTTTATAATAAAACCTGAATGCTAAAATCTGAACGCTTTGGTCGATTTTAACGATCGATATTTCATATAGAAGCGCATCATTAAAATGAGAAATTTTGTAAATATCAACTCTTTAACTTTATTTATTTAATAGATACAGTGAATTTAAATTATCATTATTTTCAGTTAAGTATTATTTCATCATTTCCTCCACACAAAACACACTGAACGTTGACAGCATGACACTTTATTGAATTATTATGTGTTAGAATATTTGTTATAAAGTTTAGTGAATAATAGCTACTTTTGTTCTTTACTTATTTATCAGAAAGCACATTGGTGCACGGATACTGGCCATGACATGCATAGTTAAAAAGGAAATTGTATTGGTTTTACGAAAAAGAATTTAACATTTATTATGTAATGGATATTATTGTTACTTTATTTACAACGTGAAAGTGGTCAGGCTTTGATTATTTAAATATGTTAAAAGGTAAAATAATGTAGAATAAGCTGCAGCCAATCAGATGGACGGCTTCAGGGTGGGAATTGCACTAGTCAATTAAGCGACGATGTTCAGCACGCCGGAAACGCGGCCGGCGACGGACAGAGGAACAGTATTGGTGGAGACGCGAAAGCGGACAGTCAGTCTTTAGGTAACTAGGAAGTTACACGTTGTCATCAATAAACACTTCCGGGCTAAGTTGCCGTGGTCGACCTGTAGAACTTCTTCTCCCTGACGTTTCGTTCTCAACTACGGAGAACATCTTCGGAGGTGAGCCAACGACTGGCTGCTAGGAGCTGGGACCGCCGCTTATATGGATATCTTAGAGGGCGCCACCGCACGTCACGTGGCGTCGATGTGCAGCTATCTCTGGCTATCGTCTATTCTCTCGATTGCAGGCAATCGATTGTCACGTGATTGATGCAACGTCCACCGCCATATCTTATCCAATTTTAATCCTTCTTCTTTACGACTAAAATTGTATTGATGTTTGTGGATTTCAATTGCCTCTCTATACATACGTGTATAATAATGCGACGTCCTCGCTAGCACGCTTGTTTCACCAAATTTTATTTCGTGATCTCCATCCTTAAAAACATGTTCCGCTACTGCCGATTTGACGATATGCCCCAAGCGACAGTTTCTTTTGTGCTCCGTCAACCGTGTATTGATGCTTCTTTTTGTAGTTCCTATGTAAACCCTGCCACAACTACACGGAATTTTATATACCCCTGGGGTGGCTAGGGGGTGACGAGCATCTTTTGTTGATCTTAGGCATTCACTAATTTTTTAGTAGGTCTGAAAATGGTCTCTACGTGAAACTTGGCTAGTACTTTCCCAATGTGATCCGTGATATTATGGATGAACGGAAGAAATACTTTTCCAGCTGATGGTTGTTGCTGTCTCCTATTTTTAGGCATTTTTCTATTTGGGTGAAGTGCTCGGTTAATCTCGTTTTTCGTATAACCATTTTTCGCAAAGGGCATTCGTAAATGATTTACACTCCTGGAAATGGAAAAAAGAACACATTGACACCGGTGTGTCAGACCCACTATACTTGCTCCGGACACTGCGAGAGGGCTGTACAAGCAATGATCACACGCACGGCACAGCGGACACACCAGGAACCGCGGTGTTGGCCATCGAATGGCGCTAGCTGCGCAGCATTTGTGCACCGCCGCCGTCAGTGTCAGCCAGTTTGCCGTGGCATACGGAGCTCCATCGCAGTCTTTAACACTGGTAGCATGCCGCGACAGCGTGGACGTGAACCGTATGTGCAGTTGACGGACTTTGAGCGAGGGCGTATAGTGGGCATGCGGGAGGCCGGGTGGACGTACCGCCGAATTGCTCAACACGTGGGGCGTGAGGTCTCCACAGTACATCGATGTTGTCGCCAGTGGTCGGCGGAAGGTGCACGTGCCCGTCGACCTGGGACCGGACCGCAGCGACGCACGGATGCACGCCAAGACCGTAGGAACCTACGCAGTGCCGTAGGGGACCGCACCGCCACTTCCCAGCAAATTAGGGACACTGTTGCTCCTGGGGTATCGGCGAGGACCATTCGCAACCGTCTCCATGAAGCTGGGCTACGGTCCCGCACACCGTTAGGCCGTCTTCCGCTCACGCCCCAACATCGTGCAGCCCGCCTCCAGTGGTGTCGCGACAGGCGTGAATGGAGGGACGAATGGAGACGTGTCGTCTTCAGCGATGAGAGTCGCTTCTGCCTTGGTGCCAATGATGGTCGTATGCGTGTTTGGCGCCGTGCAGGTGAGCGCCACAATCAGGACTGCATACGACCGAGGCACACAGGGCCAACACCCGGCATCATGGTGTGGGGAGCGATCTCCTACACTGGCCGTACACCACTGGTGATCATCGAGGGGACACTGAATAGTGCACGGTACATCCAAACCGTCATCGAACCCATCGTTCTACCATTCCTAGACCGGCAAGGGAACTTGCTGTTCCAACAGGACAATGCACGTCCGCATGTATCCCGTGCCACCCAACGTGCTCTAGAAGGTGTAAGTCAACTACCCTGGCCAGCAAGATCTCCGGATCTGTCCCCCATTGAGCATGTTTGGGAGTGGATGAAGCGTCGTCTCACGCGGTCTGCACGTCCAGCACGAACGCTGGTCCAACTGAGGCGCCAGGTGGAAATGGCATGGCAAGCCGTTCCACAGGACTACATCCAGCATCTCTACGATCGTCTCCATGGGAGAATAGCAGCCTGCATTGCTGCGAAAGGTGGATATACGCTGTACTAGTGCCGGCATTGTGCATGCTCTGTTGCCTGTGTCTATGTGCCTGTGGTTCTGTCAGTGTGATCATGTGATGTATCTGACCCCAGGAATGTGTCAATAAAGTTTCCCCTTCCTGGGACAATGAATTCACGGTGTTCTTATTTCAATTTCCAGGAGTGTAGCTGTTCTTGTAAGTAGCCTGGTTCACAAATATTATTGGCCCTATCCACAAATGTTTTTATGACCCCCCTCTTTTGCCTAGGGTGGTGGTTTGAGTTCTTATGGAGGTAGCGATCAGTATGCGTAACTTTCCTGTAGACCTTATGGCCTAAGGTCCCATCCGCCCGTTTGAGAACTGATACATCCAAGAAGTTAAGTTGTCCGTTCTTCTCCTTCTCCATAGTAAATTTAATCTTTGGGTTGATGCTATTTAGGGATGTTAGCTCGCAGGGGGAAGATGATAATGCACCAAGAAAACCATAATTATTATAAATGACTGACTAATATAGCTCTTTTATCACTTGCCATGTGGTACGTCTACCTACAGCAGCTTTTTTATACACCAAAGTCACTTAATCTGACACTTTATCAGTACTTACTCTACTAAAAATTATATGTTTCAATGAGATCTGTAATGCTTTGTACCATATATTTTAGTATCGCACAAGTAGGTTTTCGTAATGCTCCAAATACGAAATGTAAATGCAACACGATCAGAAACAATGATGAACAGGGTTTTATACAGAAAGAAAAGTTCGATATCTCAAAAACACAATTTTTCCACCAAAATAAATCTGTTTATCAAAATTCATAAACATTTCATGCAGAAACACACGGGTTGTTTATTGGGTAACTAGAGGTCTCTGATCACAAATTAAATGTTGTTCTTTGTACCTAAATGAAACTGTCGGTATTGTTTATCAGAATACATACAGATTTATTATTACCAAACATGCATAACATGACTGCCCATCTTACTTACACCTTAAAGTGCACCTGTAGGTAGAATAGTTTTTGCACTGTACTGTATTTTCAGGAAATCAAAATAATGTATGTATTATTTCTTAAAATATTTAAATAATTTTTTTCACAACAACACAAAACACACACAGCCTTCTTATTGGCATTGGTTACCTAACATAGACGTTAAGCTGCACTTATAAGTGATCACAGTTCAATCATTGAACAACACTAAAGAAACCAAATCGTCCTGTATTATTTATCAAAAAAGTGACTCCATCCTTGGTCATTAACTGTATATTGCAATACAAAATAGTTCTCCTGCTCATAATGAAAACTTGCTATCACACAGTGTAGATTGCATGATATTTCACATCTGTAAGAGCACTATTTTAACACATTGCACCACACATCACCATGTTACAGTGACATTGTTACAAAGTGTCTTGTACATCACCATGTTACTGCTGAATTGTAACAAACTGCTCCATACATCGAGATGTAACAGCAGAATTGTAAGAGATTCTTCTATTACACTAAATTTGTAATGAATTGTCTGATAAATTGCAATGTTGCAGCAAAAATGTTACATTATGATCATTTAGCATGAAACTGTAACATCGCCATGTTACAGGAAAAATATCACCAGACTCCATACATTAGTATGTTACAACAAAATCATAACAAATTACGCCATACATCACCATTGTTACACAAAACAATTGTAGCAAATTTCCTCATACTCTATGAATCCATGGTGGATACTATTGTGGAGAAATTATGACGTGGTGACTACCACTATCATGATCAGGTTGACTACCATGCAGATGTCAAAAACTCTCACCTTTTCCTATAAAGAACACTTGCATTCATGTCAATACCACAAAATATGAAATGCTTGGATCTTACATCAATATGCATCTGCAGATGTCAGCAAGCATAATCATGATTTCACTTTCGAATATGACTCCTAAGTTTAGAATAAATGACCACTCGTCTGAATCTTCACTTACTAAGCACACTTACATATCTGAATGTGCATACATGCTTAGGCTGCAAGTTCTCAGATGAGTCGAGAGTTGCTCTAAACTTAGAAGGCACAACCAAAATTGATATCACAATTAGAATTAGTAACATTTGTGCATGTACATTGCTGCAATCTCCAAACATATATTTTACCGAGACAGGATATATACACATATGATTTCTCAGACAACCTGAGCCATATTAACATGTGCACATGCTCATACAGGATACTATAATACTGTGAGGGCTTAGTTACAGCCCACAAGCTCTCAAATTTTCCTGTTAGAATATTGTTTGAGATTCTGTACCTGACACCTACTGTCAGCACATTTTTCTTAACCTTACATTCAGGGTAGTGGTAATCACCGTGACTGGGGTAATGGCACTCACCATATCAACTGATCATAACTGCCCAACGATATCCACCAAGTGTTCATAATATATGGGACAATTTGTTTTAATTTCATGAAACAATGTTGATGTATACTGTAATCTGTTACAGTTTTGCTGTAACATAGTGATGTGGGAGATAATTTGTTACAATTGTGCTGTAACATGTCGATATATAGGGCAATTTTCTGCGACTAAATAACCTAGCTATTTAGGCGAATGTGTTACAATTTGGCTGCAGCATGGTGATGTATGGGACAATTTACACTGATCATACAGAACATTATGACAACTGATCTGTAGATATAAACCCATCTAGGTAATAGCAACATCACCTAGTGTGGAATGACTGCTAGTCAGACACATGCACAGTACATGTCGTATCAGTGAGTATACTGTCCATGTGTAGAACTGGGAAGACTCACGGCCTATCTGAGCTGAGTTTGACAGAGGGCAGATTGTAATGGCCCTGAGCCTCAACAAGAGCCTTTTGGAAACTGCACAAGTTGTCAGGTATGCAAGGAGTGTTGTAGTGACTGTCTTCAACACATGGCAAAACCAAGTTGAAAGCACATCCAGACGTTGTGGGATTGGGCAGCCATCCCTCATTACAGATGTCAGATGTTGCAGGCTGGGCAGACTGGTAAAACAAGATGGGCAGCGAACTGTGGCAGAACTAACATCAGACTTTGATACTGGGCAGAGTACAAGTGTGTCTGAACATACAATGTACTGGACATTCCTACCTCTGTGGCTGATGGCCCATGCACATGGCCGGCCGAAGTGGCTGTGCGGTTCTAGGCGCTGCAGTCTGGAACCGCGAGACTGCTACGGTCGCAGGTTCGAATCCTGCCTCGGGCATGGATGTGTGTGATGTCCTTAGTTAGGTTTAACTAGTTCTACGTTCTAGGGGACTAATGACCTCAGAAGTTGAGTCCCATAGTGCTCAGAGCCATTTGAACCATTTGAATCCATGCACATGTCAATGTCAACACCGCAACATCTGTAACTATGACTCAAATGAGCACATGACAATTGGCACTGGACACTGGTGCAGTGGCAGGACATTACATGGTCAGATCAATCCTGATACCTCCTTCATCATGCCAGTGGAAGGGTGCGAATTCATCATGCTAAGGGAACAGCTCCTTGACACCGGTTCTGGGGGTTAGTGACAAGCTAGCAGTGGCTCCATTATGCAATGGGTAACTTTAATGAGGGCATCCATGGCTTCAGTGAAGCTCGTGCCAGGCACCATGATGGCCAAGGAGAATTTTACACTGGGTGCAGACCACTATGATAATCATATTCCCAACAGCAGTGTAATTTTTCAGCAAGATGATGCGCCATGTCACAAGGCAATGAGTGTGATGGAGTGGTCTGAGGAACACATTGGCCAGTTCCAATTGAACCCGATTGAATGCAACTGGGATGTGATTGACTGCAGCGTCAGAGCTCAACCGCGTCACTAGAATTAACGGGAATTAGGAGACTTGTCTGTGTAGATGTGGTGCCATCTTCCTTCTGTGACCTATGAAGGCCTCATTACTTCCATGTCATAACGTGTTGTCACTGTTATCCTCGCCAAAGTGGACATAGCAGCTATTATGTAGGTGGCAGTAATGTTTTGGATGATCAGAGTATCTCAATTTTGCTGTAACATGGCGATGTGTGGAGGCTAAATCTCATATATTCCCCACTGTACCACAGCATAAGTAAGTATCATCAGCAGAAGATAACAAACGTTTCGTACTGCAAGATAAAGTTAATATCCTAGCATAGAGTCGCTATGATGCTTGGCTAACTTTCAAAAGTAGTTGAAAGTGTAACAGCCCTCGTTTCTTACTACATAATGTGTATTACTACTCTTTAGTATGCTATTTCATCCAAGTGTTATGTAGTTTGCACTGTGACAGAATACGTCAGTCCTTGACAAGTATATTTTAACCTGTAAGCTAGATTTGAAGTGCTCTGTGTGTTTCGTAATGTTATAGAACAAAAATTTACCCATTTTGATAAATAACCCCGCACTTTCTGGTTTCTTTAAAGCGTGATACAGTTATCAAAATATGTTCACTGACAAGTGCAGCTTAACCCTCCAATGGGCAAGGCTGTGTATAATGTATACCAACCACAAATAACATTGTCTTGCACCACTCCATTGTCGTTTTACAATTGTGGTCGCATAACTATTCCTTCATTATTATTTCAGCTACACAGTGATAACTGTGTTGTCGTATGTCCAAATGAGCAGCAGTAATATAAAGTAAGCAGTGAGCTAGGTGAGAAAAGTTACAATCCGCACAAGAAAATGGCCCAGATAGCAGCACAGTCCCACTACAAGACAGTTGTCTTTGATATAATTAGCAATCGAATGAGTGGTTGGCTAGGATCTGATGCAACTGCACTGTTTATTACCTCGAGTGGATCGTTCCTATGCGTACACCCTGTATGTGGCAACAGTGTGACATAATGGAAGTTTATTTCATTACTGTTTAATTAAACAGTGCTTTAGCCATATTTTGTACATTTATATCATTGTTGTTTAGTTACACGAAGATAAAACTGTCATTTTGCTCATACATGTTTCACTTGGTAACAGAGAAATAGCTATTTCTTATATATGTACAAAGTGCAAGACACGCCCACTTGTGTTATGGAAAACGGCATGCCAATATGCACGCCATGTGTACTTTTTTAGAGTAGTGATGCCATGTTTGTTCTATGCTCAAAATTTTTACGCATTTTTTTTTGTACAAAGGTCATATTTTTTTATATCAAACTTTCCTCTCTGTCTAGAATCTTGTTCTACCACTCTCTCTGATCATGGTGTGTTTACATTTTATATCTCGAACATTACTAAGTTAGAGTCTCATATTATGAAAATATGTAGCTTAAGGATTACAATGCTGTAAAGGTATCGTCAAAAATACAGCTTTCAATATTCTTTGTTGTGTTAAAGTGTCAGAAAATACAATTTTGGTGGATAAAAATGGTAATACAGGTAGATTCCAGATCAAAATAATAAAAAAGCTTTATTAATGAGTCATTAACATTAATTATTATGTACATGATGCTTTATCTATTTCCCTTTTAAAATGGTGCTCGATCAATTTGTTTTCGCACATTAGTAACATAATCTCATTTAGGCCTCACAGGGACTGTCAGATCTTACTGTACCGTCTGGAACATGTGTTTTGTACTATTTTAGAAACATTTGGACGTGGAAATAGCATTCTAACACTTATTCTGAGAGTCCACACTCATGTTTTAGGTGACAAATGTAAATTAAACATTAATAGCACTTTTCCACTAGCTGCCAATTGCAGAAAAGTATTAAAGGCTGCCTATTTATTTGTATCAACCATCACTGGTTTCGCGCTTAGCATGTTGTTTTAGCTAGTACGTGTTTTGCACAGTTATAGGCTTCTTCAGATTCGTGTTTGCGCATAGAATTATTTGAGAGTGATAGTAACATTGTGAAACATAAAAATTGTGTGCATGTGTGTTTGGTGTGTGTGTGTGTGTGTGTGTGTGTGTGTGTGTGTGTGTGTGTGTGTGTGATGAAATTTAACGATGAGCCAAAATTTTCGTTGATGCAAGTCACTATTGAAATAGCATCTCACCTCCTGCATTCAGACAACCCACTCTAATGCAATCAATTCAATAATGCAATAAGAAAAGTGCGATACCAGTCCGTATTGAGCCTCTAGATGGATGTAAATAACTTCATACATAATCATATTCATAAGAAATAGTTGTTTCATATTTAAATATTTATATTATACATATTTGAATTGAGATTGAAGCACTTTATTTAAATTTCTGTACATTCATTTTTATTAATTATTTCAAAGATGTTGCAGGAATTTTTATCGATTGATTTATAATATAATATTTATAATATGCCTCTGCTCCTCTTAGGTGTGCAAAATCTTGAGAGGAGAGTAGTTATAAATGGACAGTCTAGGAGAGAATGTCATCTGACAATGACATTCTTGGCGCATGAGCTGTTGTAAACAGAGGTAAAATGCTTTTGTAATACTGCAGAAAGGAGAAATATTTTTTTGTTAATAGTGCAGAGTGTGCAAGTATTAGTGACTACAGTTGTTTCTGAGTTCAGTTGAATACTCATTGGAAGTCACCTGAGTGACACAATCCTTTCTCAGTTAACGTTTCATCATATCAGAAATGGGTTCCGAGACAAGTATCATATTACAAAGAAGATATCGAGCTCACCAACGAAATAACAAGTAATATTTTATAACTCTAGATATGGATGAGAGATTCGATGTAACTTTCTTACAACAAATGCTCAATGTCTGTTTCCAAGACAGATCACCAAACAGTATTGAAGTCTCCGTTACATCATACATATGACGGCTACGTGTGCTACTGTGACATATTCTTGCAGGAATGAGGATTCAAGGTCACTCAAACTGCGCCAAGCAGTACGTTTCCATTGTACTCACGCTCTACTGTCACCAAAGGGATCCTTTACACTATGTTGACATTTTGTGGTTATGTGGGTGTCCATCTAGTAGGTGTGTTAGGTATCTACATTTCTTATCTGTTTCTTATTTAGTCGATTTGTTGCTAAAATTTCATCAAAATGTTTCCTTTTTCCATTTTGCTACGACGGAAAACTGTTTTCAGGTACTCATGTTGTCAAAAAGAGGCGACAAATATGTAATAGATAGTGGACTCAACAAGCGGTGCACATGACAAACTCTTAAAGAAGAACGTGTATGCCAGCTACATTAGACATCCGTGAAAACAACCAGATATGGACCGAAGGAATAGAAGAACTCAGCGACGATGATCGAACAACAATGACAACAGGAAATATAAGGAAAAAAATTATGTTTCGCAGAAGGGCATGGTCTCAATGTGTGTTATTATCAAGCATACACTGATCTTGTACAGGGCGCGCATATATTTCATAAGTCTATATACGAAAACTCTCTTTGACGTAACAATCCATTAAAGAGCATAGTTCTTTCCTTCCAGACATCTGTCCTATTCTTTCTGCAGAGCTTATATCTGCCCTGAAAGCGACGTTTTCTGGGAGTGATGTACAGTGTTAGCACCATTGTCATAGATACCTTCCGTTGTTCCCAACCCCTACTGTGCACTCGATACGATCGACCTACGAGCTGGCACGACGATTTTTCCCTCCCTGCTGCGCGGTGTTTGCTGCAATTTCCAGTGTGGTGATTGTGTCAACTGTATACCTGCGAAGCTGGGTCACGGTTACACGTAAATTGGCACCAGCAGTGTAAACACGGTCGATTTGCCGTTTACAAGCTACGATTGCGTAATTAGACCGAGTGCATTTCTGTACCCAGAGACCGAATGAAGGCTATTTGGTTTGCTGATTCAAATAATACAATTCCAGCTATAAAAAATTCTGCCACCATTTGGCGTTTGCAACCTGCAAAAATTGCTTCTGTACATATATCCTGTAACATATATATAGTGTGGAACTCAATTTTTATGATACAGATAACACAACAGTGAGTTCGTTTCTTTTGATTACGACCACATAAAACAGCTATCGAAAAACTAGGACTTAGTTTCTTCAATCACCTACATGGTAGCTTATTAGGTTTCATGACACTAGAAGCCTGTTGACTAACGATTCTCACTTAGGCCGATAAGGAGTCATTCTACACACGAGATTAAAATACGCAACGTACAAGTAAAAACACCCTCTGATAACTCTGATAATCACTGAAAAATAATCTGTTGGACATATATGAGACTGAAACTGAAACTGAAAATGCACAGAGGATATCGAAAAGCATAAGATAAAAATGTTTTAGTAAGTTCTACAACTGAAGTGATAATTGAAAATATATCAGGAGCAGTGCTGATAATGGCTCATTTCTACGGCTTTAATTCTCACTTTCTTTTCATAACATTGTTCCATAAAAAGTAAACATGTCTCCACCAAAAGGAACATTTATATTTTTGTAGTTTTGAGACTTCTTAACGTTGTTTGTGTCCTTAAACTGCACAGTACCTCTTTCGGATTCTTTTATTTAAAAAATATGTAGGAAGAATACAAAATCAACAGATTGACAGAAAAAAATCATTCTGAAATTTTCAGCTAATGTTACCTAGCTTCAGATGGAAACTCAGGTGAGCTGCTGGCTATGTTTTAGATCCAGTGAGATTTCGGTGTAAATGAAAAGTCAGTGCTTGTGAAATACCATTATAACAAACAGGTGAGCAGCGTTTATATGAAGAAAAAATTTCTTTGTCAAATTCAAGTTTTTATTATGTTAACACTCAATATTTAACAGTGGCAGTTTACCTTCAACAAAAGGTAATTTTGCCGCTTTTTTACCCTGCAATCTTTTTCGATGTTCTTCATTTATGAAGCCAGCTTCACTGAATAACTGCTCACTGGCTACGCTACTGGGAGGAGCTGACAAATACTGGCGAACTAGAGGCAATAAATAGATAGAAGTTCTTGTGTCCGTTTGATTTCCACCACGTTAGCGGATAATCCTTTAGCGGAAGTATTTTCCTTTTTGTACTCCAGGAGGTTTGATGGAAGCATCAAAAGCAGACTAACGTTTTCGTTAGACGTAGTCGGGTCTTGCTGATCTTTGTTCATATTTAAAATGAATTCTGTAAGTGCATTTAAAACAAGTTGAGACTTTTGACAGTTCAGTATGGAGCTGGTGGAGGGAAGCGTAGTTGCCAGCGTGCGCTGGACCCGTCAGCAAATGACCCACAATACAATGCCACGCCTACTCGGCGCGTAACCTGGCAGGCTGGCTTGGCTGCGTGAAGAGCAAGACGCGCAAGCCAGCCGATCTGCGATCTTTCTCAAACGATTTTAAAGAAACAATTCTGTAATGAACTCTGATTTTCGCACATCTTGTAGTCAGATTCATAAAGAACCCTCAGTCCGCCCCCGGTAGCTGAGTGGTCAGTCCGCTGTTTGCAACGGTGGGCAGGGTCGTCGTGCCTGTGTCCCGCCTGTTTGCGTACCGCGCGCGCGAGTGTTTACTGTTTACCTTCCGCTGCGGCGAGTGTCAGGTGTCCGTGTCTCGGAAGTGCCATGGCGCACTCGTACCGCAATTCTACAATTAATATCACATTTCAAGCGGACTACGCTAGATCTCGAGCACTTGACATTAACGATTCATCCGGGAAGAATTTCATATTGCACCTCAAGACATCATTGGGATCCACTTTTTTATAACACAAAGTGTCGTATACATAAAACTGATCAATGAAGAGTCGTGGACTGATGTTGTGTGCCGACACACTCATGGGCGTAAATTTAAGCATCCGGATGGCCACATAGGAACTGTAACGACCGACCACGCTGGATTAGGTCTTCGCACTCTGAGGGTCTTCGAGCAGCCATTGAGGCTGTTGAGTGGTACTTAAGTAAATAATTTAGTGAAATCAAAGTGAACTAGAAATTAGAATATAACTGAAAAACTTGGTTTAGTTTAGAGAGTTACATACTCGCAAACAGCGGGCCGAACAGCAGAACAGAAGAGACAATGACCGTGAAGTCAGCAAGTTCCACATAAGCGGGCGCTGTCGATTCAGCCGTCAGGGCATCGCCCGACCGGCTCACGTGTTTCTCAGTTGTCGTATGTGAGCAAAGGCCCTCGCCTACATCCCAAGAGCCAATGACCGACGTAAAGAAGATACTTCGAGAAGCTATTCAACGTGACAGAAGATGCAATACCCGGCTCACGTGTTTCTCAGTCGTCACATGGGATCAAAAGCCCTCGCCTACATTCCAAGAGCCAATGACCGACGTTAAGAAGATTCTTCGAGGAGCTTCTCAACGTGACAGAAGAGGCAATGACCGTGAAGTCGTTCACCTCCAGTAAACTGAAGTGAATAAATACGCGAGACGCTGTGGGCCAGACAGATGAAGATGGAGACGGAGACGGAGACGAAGACGGAGACGGAGAGGAGAGACGAAGAAGACGAAGAAGTTTTCAGTCAGTTTCGGTGCTGAAGACCAAGAAGAGTCTACATCATGCACAGACGCACCAGGTCCGCCGCTGTAATGGAATAGCAAGCAGCAGCCGCGACGCCAGAAGACAGAAGTTAAAAGGTATTTGAAGTCGGATTTTTACATACCCGGGTGACTCGTGAGGACGGGAAGGAGACGGCCTCACATCAGCAGTCACCTGTGAGCTGGGATGAAGACCTGACAGCCGAAGACTGTCAAGCGGGAGTCCGTGGTTCGAGCCCGCCACACTGGCCTTCCCCCGCCGCGACGCTCCGCTGGCCGACGCAGAACACACGCGGCCGCTTAGAGAAGAGAAACACTGGGACGCGACACCCAAGGTATCATCCGATGCACGATTTCGCTCGCAATAATTAAACGGGCCACCTCGCGCTACGCGTCTCCAGTCAACTGGGCGAGACGGCGACACGAGATACACACCGCTACGCGTAATCAGACGCCGCCGCCGTCGCCGGCGCCGCTGCCGCAGCAGAAGACTTCACAAACGACACAGCTGCCGCTCTCCGAACCAGAACATCCCGTAAGATACAGTTGTACAAATCTTCAATAAAAGTTATCTTATGTAAGAATGATGTTTCATTCGACCTCATACCCGAGCCAAGGAAGAACCCACCCTGCCCACATGTTGTTAAGAGAGAAAAGTTAATTTATTTAATATTTTCACCCTGACAGAATGCTTTAGAATGCTCATCCTGACAATTATCTTGCATCAAAAGAGAAAACCCAGTTACATTTAGTGAAGAAGTGTCACATTTAGTAACACAACTGTTACAAGGCATACCCCGTCTTAAACGGAGTGCGACAAATTAAGATTGCATTGACGAAGCATGTGCCATCCTATTTAGTAATTAGCGGCTGTAGAGCCATTGTCGTGTACCACGGACAACCGCGTACTTGCGTCGGCTGTGGCCAGGAAGGACATGTCCGATCGGCCAGCATTCAATGCCGACTGACTCAGACACCGGTTGGTGAAGTTCCATCCCCGGCGACACCTACTTCCTCCCCATCACGTATGCAGCGGCTGCAACCACAACAGCTGTCCCTACCCAGGATTGAAACACCATATTGCAGTCAGTGGTCGATGACACACAACATATCCCCCTCCACGACGTCATCGGCAGAATTACCTCAAGACGGTGATCAATTGTGGCACCGAGACGAGACTAAAGATAAGATGGAAGTAAGAAATTATCCCGACTTCTGCCTTCCTACCAATGGAGACCGCATCAGATGATTGTCGCTCGCACTCTGACACAGAACAACATGTCCGAAAACAACGGTCCCCTCGAAAACGCAAGAAACGGCGCCATACGCCATCCGATGATTGCCTGCTTCGGATGTGTGACCCGGTCGAACATCCGGCGTCGGACGACACTCAGGACTCTACCACCACAACGCAGCCTTCCCGTCACGATGCTACGGCGAATAAGGTTTCTGAGCCTCGGACTGACAACATCACTTCTGCTACTGACCATGCGGGCGATCTCTCCACTGACAGCACTAATCAAGTTACCAATTGCTGCATCTGATTCTTGGGCGGATGATATCGAGCATGAGCAACAGCGCCCGGAGGATGCCGAGGGCAGAGATGCTCCGTCGGCTGTACCCAACACCGACCAATCACAGTGACTACGGCTGTATCGTCATCCTCTGTGGGGCCGCCCCTGCCGCCCACACCTGGCCTCCTAAACAACCCAGTTGCCGACCTGGCTGAGCAAACATACCGTTTAACAACGATTAACATCAATTTAGTATTGGAGGGCATCGTGGAGGGTAAAAATCGTAGGGGGAGACCAAGAGATGAATACACTAAGCAGATTCAGAAGGATGTAGGTTGCAGTAGGTACTGGGAGATGAAAAGCTTGCACAGGATAGAGTAGCATGGAGAGCTGCATCAAACCAGTCTCAGGACTGAAGACCACAACAACAACAACATCAACAACATACGCGCCCGACATAACCTAGCGATGCTACAGTATCTGCTCAAAGCAGCAGACATCGACATTGCTCTCCTTCAAGAGGTGTATGTGGCAGACTTCAAGGAACCCTATGGCTACAAGACGGGTCTCACATGCGTCGGCCAATGGCAGAGGTGTGGCGATCCTCCTCCGCGAAGGTATACCCGCAGAAGACGTTGAGTATCTCCCTGACGCCAGTGGCATGGCTCTTACTATCCAAGGAGTCAAACTTATTAACGTCTATGCGCCGTCAGGATCTGGTCGCCGTCGCGAACGATCCACCTTTTTCGCTCATACAATCACGCCCCTCTTTATGGGCCGTCAGGACGCCGTGATATTCGGAGGTGACTTCAGCTGTAGCCAGGCACCTAAGGATCAGTTACTAAATCATTCTCCCTGCACAGAACTTGCGACAGTTATAAATAATCTTCAATTGATGGACTCGTGGGAACATGTTTGTGGCGATCGGCCCGGATTTACGCATTACACCAGCCATTCCTCCAGCCGCATCCACCGGATTTACATCTCGCGCTCCGTAGCTGTGGGGACGAGAGCTGCCGAAGTTTGGTCCACAGCGTTTTCTGACCACAAGGCCTACATCTTCGCCATTACCCTCGGCCACCAGAAGGTATGGCACAGCCATGGTCATTGAAAGTTGAACGTCGCCCACCTAGCCTCTCAGGAATGTCGTCGCCTTACACAGAACACGTGGGATCCCTGTAGCCGCCGGCTTCGCACCTACCGGTCTACACTGTCTCGGTCGTTACTCTGCTCGAAACCAGCCCTCCGGAAGACCTTGATAGGCTTCGGACGAGATGTAGCAGCATGGAAGAGACATACCATGGACTTTTATTACAGCATCTTAAGGGAATGTACAATATTGCCGTACTCACCTGCAAGGCAAGTGACGGTGTACCGTGCCAAGGCACTGATCATCAGATTAACACGTTGCCACCTTGAGTGTGCGATCGTCAGAGCGCGCACTCAAGACAGAGTGGCCCAGGAGGAACCTTCCATGTACCACGTCATTGCAGAACGACGGCGCCGACGCAGGACACTGATTCAAGCTATCACGACGGGAGACGGACAACGCCTTGATGCCCAGCACGCTATAGGAAACGCCCTTCATGCTCACTACACTAGGCTGTACTCGGAACACCGACATCCCCCAGAGGTGATCGCCGAAGTCTCTCAACTCACTTATGGCACGATCTCTCCGACAGCAGCAGCAGATTTGACTGTAGATGTCACGGAAGAGGAAATCATCGAAGCAATACTGAGGGGGGCTGCTCATAAGTCCCTGGGACCTGACGACCCTTCTCTGGAATTTTACCGGACATATCAACACTTGCTGACACCAGCATGGACTGATATTTGCCGCGATCTTATGTCTCCCACGACATAGATCCCTGGGGCGTTCCTAGAAGGACTGATTGTGCCCATACACAAACCACGAGGCGGATCCAGGATCAGTGATTATCGTCCCTTGACCTTACTCAACAGTGACATGAAGATTTTCACCCGGATTCTCGCGGCACGCCTAAAGCGATCGGTAAAATGTGTTGTGTCGCAGGACCAGGCATCGTTAGGTGGTGACCGTATTATTCGCACTGCACTGTGCCGATATCAAGATATGATCGCGCTAGCCAAACCTCGCCAAATGGTTCAAATGGTTCAAATTGCTCTGAGCACTATGCGACGTAACTTCTGATGTCATCATTCGCCTATAACTTAGAACTAATTAAACCTAACTAACCTAAGGATAACACACACATCCATGCCCGAGGCAGGATTCGAACCTGCGACCGTAGCGGTCACGCGGTTCCAGACAGAAGCGCCTAGAACCGCACGGCCACACCGGCCGACTAGCGCGCCAACTGCCAGGAGTTTTGGCCTCCCTCGACTTTAGTCAGGCCTTTGACAGAGTCGACCACACATTTTTGATGGAGGTACTGTGACACATGGGGTATCCGGACATCATAGTTAAGATGCGTCTCCTACGAGGCGCCACGTCCAAGGTGTTGTATAATGGCCGTCTCACGCCACCGATACAGATCCAGCGATTGGTGCGACAAGGCTGCCCTCTTTCGGCGATATTGTACGCCCTTGTCCTGGAACCACTCCTCTGCGGCCTCCGACAACGCCTGACTGGGATGTCCCTTGGTGGACACTCTTTTTGGTGCACTACCTATGCAGATGATCTGGTACTCCTTCTTCGCAGTAATGACGATGTTCGTGCAGCACTGGCGTGGGTGGCGACCTACGGCGCGGCATCGGGGAGCAATCTCAATCTCCATAAATCGCACGCCCTGTCTTTAGGCACTGCATAATCCACCTCGCAGCTGGATTATCGATGACATGAGAAGATAACTATCGCACCTCTTTCCAGTTCCTTTTTTTTATGAGATTGAACAAACAACATAAACAACACAGCAACGAGACGACAGTCATCGAAACATTCGCGGCGGGCTATAGTATGGAGCATCCTGTTTATGTAGCCGAAGAAGAACGGCATTCCTTTATCCATTTGTATAAAAACATAAAATAAAATAAAAAGAAAAAAAGAAAAACAAACCTTCCAAAATCCTTTTTCCTTTTTCATTTTTGTTTTCTAGAAAAAAAAGGTGGTAATCGTTGCGAATTCTAAACTTATAGTCTCGTGTTCGAGACCAACTGGTTTTTTTTTCACTTTTCGGGCCTCGTAAAAAAAAAGTGTTCAGCGCGACAGAATGTCAATCCTAAAGGCCCGGGTTCAATTGCCGGCTGGGTCAAAGATTTTCTCCACTCAGAGACTGTGTGTTGTGTTGTCCTAATCACCATCATTTCATCCCCATCGACACGCAAGTCGCCGAGGTGGTGTCAGATCGAAAGACTTGCACCCGGCGAACGGTCTACCCGAGGGGAGGCCCTAGTCACACCACCTTTCCATTTCAATGAACTCCCTATTATTTCGTTAATGGTCGTAGTACTTGTGATATTTCGATAGCAGGTAAACTACTGTAAGAGAGTATTAGTTTGCAGTAAAAAATAGGTTTCGCTATGAATTTGTGTTTTGTGCATGTTAGTTGCATGTTGATGCGTATTAAATGTAGACAGTTATTGAATTATTCTTTAAGCTTGGAAGGATCGCTTCTGTGTCCAGTCTCGAGAAAATGGAATGTATGTGAAGCGCTCTGTCACGAACTCGTCCGTCGGTGAAGAAACTAGAATGAAATATTCATAAATCCCTCGTATCTAGTAAATGGGTTGAGATACTGAAGCAAGATATTGGCAAATGGCAGAGTGCAAATACGAAAGTGTTCTGCTGTGTCATCAAAATACGAAACTTCCATATCTATCGCGATATTCAAGCGACTACAGATTTTTTCAATGAAATAATGTAATTACTGAGTGGCTTCCATAGCTAGTGAAAAGAGAATTGCTGTAAGTTTTGCAAGAGCGTAGGTGAAGAAGTTACACGTTTATTTTTTTTAAATGGGCTGTTTCATAAACTGTTGACCCGACTTCTACTCACTTGCTAGTTTAATGATGTACTATTTCTTGAATCTGTAGCAATTTCAACTGCATTAGAAAGTTAGTGAGATGAATATTTCTATACTCTGCCGTGTTTTGACAAAAGAAGCAGATTTTAACAAGGCACCAAGAGAAGTCAGGTACTCATCAAAACCCGTCACAGTGCTTCATGAATCAATGTATCCTCTTCTGACTTCTTGGTATGGGTGACAACTGAAAACCAGTCCTGTTGTGTGACATCTGCAGTAGCTTCTTTTGTCAGCGTTTCAATCCCAATGAGCGTAAAATTCTTGTTGCTTTTTGCCACATTATTGTTCACTTAGGCCCGTATATTCTGTCGCATTTAAATGAACATGATACGGAGGAAGCGTCATTGGACTATGCCGTTTGTAACCTCCCCCTCACTTATCGACCTTAATGACAGTGAAAAATTAAACCGCGTGTACCTAATGGAAATTTGGGAAAAGCAATCTCACCGAGGTTAATTTGTCGGTAAAGAAGGAGGAAAGGGTTACATCTAAATGAAAGGAAAAATGCTAATGAAATTGGTGGAAATTAATTTTGAAATAGGGGTAAAGTTAATAAAGAAAGTAAATGTGCGGCCGTTACGTTAACAATCAACTAGCGGTAATTAGATATTTGAGATTTGGGGGAAATTACGGTCGCCAGTCCTAAGGACAATTACTATAGTAACTGAAAAAGAAAGATTATTACACATATAATTAGCACTAGAAGCGTGGCAACTGAAGGTTGACACGTGTAGTGTGAAAAACTGAAAGTTTGTCAGAAGTAATAAATTTCGCTACACTCTGACTTAATTTAGCAAAAGAATTAATGAAACCGGAAAATCGAAAGTTAATTTAGTGACTGAAGTTAATAGTGAGCTTTCTTTCTGAAGCACATCGAAATCCAGTAAACTACGGTTAGTCTTGGACTACCTCAACAATCATTTCAAAAGCAACTTGACTCTACGCAATTTAGAAACAAGAGATTTAACTTTGAACTTGAATTAAATGATTCTGAACAATTAACAATAATAAAATTTAGTACGTACCAAGCTGAGCTGCAGTCACAGGAAAGCTAAAATATGCTAACAAAACTCGCACTCTTAATTTGTGCTCGTGTAATCTAAATATTGTAGCCAGCTATGGATACTTTAACTGAACTTTGAAATTAAAGCAGTGAAATCTAATTATATTATTTTAATGCTGGCGTTTGAATTTCAACGACACTCGGGTTCATTTCGGAAAAGGAAGGGACCCTGCTTGGCAATGCAATTGGGACAATGAGCAACAAAGGTTCATGCTAAGTTGCTGTAATTTTGCGAGGCAAATGGAACAATTTGAGAAGCTGAGGTCTGCCATACAGTTCTGAAACTTTACGTGCTTTTAGTCTTCCTTGTTGGTTGATTGAAGGTTTGAAGCCGTCGATCGAGGAGGTGGCGACGATCACTCATTGTCGGCCGTCGCTGTTGCAGAAGCTGGATGTTGGCGCGCCTTCTTCTCAACACGGTCACCAGACGAAACGGGCTCTTGATGTGCGGCAGCTAATGCTTCCCGTCCGCGACACCATGTCAGAAACTATCATCGCAAGTCGAGCGCAATTACATGCTGCCAAACCCCGAAAGCGCGGCAACTCGCGGGAGCTACACACAACACACCTGCTCCACTCGCTACTCCAGCCACTCTCCCTCTGCCCGCGTTCAACGCGGCAGAGTTCACACTACCAAAGATCCTAAACACTTAGGTTCTCCACACGACCTATCGATGTAATCGTTCGATAGCAGTTTTCCCTAGGCAAGACCCAGCGTAAAAATACAAATAATATTTACGAAACAAATACATCGACATAAATGCACATATATATATATATATATATATATATATATATATATATATATATATATATATATATATATATACAAATAGTAAAACAATTACAATATATAAAGGCACAGAAATGTCATATATTCAGGAAACAAAATAAAGAAAAAATTCACAGTACAATAGATGGAAATAGGAGGATATGCATTTCCGGCGTTACACTTGCCCCACATTGTCTGAGGATGTTCGTGTAACCTAAACAGACTCAGAAAATGTCCCAAAAAAGAAACAGCGGAAATGCATATGCTCAAAACATCATCAAAATTTAGCATTCGTCTAATTAAGCATAAATCAATTTTTAGACCATAAAATTTGAGTGGAGACAGTCCTAATCTTATTCCACTCTGTCATCTTGCACAAAATAAAACAGGTTGACAACATATTAAAATTCATAGAAAGCATAGAAAATGGTTTAGCTACCTCAAAATCATTAAAATTCGTAACACTATCAAGAAATGGAATACTATTTACAAAATCAATCAGAGTACATGGTCATAAAACAGGTAGATCAAAATACGCAAATTAATTATTAATTACATAGAATACACATTTTATATAACCTTTTCATAATTATTATCTCGTCATGAGATTCCACTTAACGCTAAACAAGAAAATAATTTTCAGTAGATCGAAAAAAACATAAATATTGACAGCAGAATTCTTTCACATCAGCGGTCCGGGAAGAAAAACTATTCCGCCTTTCGTACCCGCAAGTACAAAGAATGCCGAGAGCGGCACGGAGAGCCTACGGCGGCACAAGAGCCGACAGCGGCTGCGCCTCGTCAGTATTGTTGCGCCCGCCTGTGCGGCACGCTTGATCTCACTGGCCTGTCTAACGGCATTTCCAGAACGTCCGCTTCACTTAATTCTTTGGGAAAAACTCACTCCCGAGTAATCTCAAGGAGTCCATTAACACTATCACAGTGGATAACTCAACACTGTCCATCATCACACGCATGTACTAGCCTGAAACTTAAAACAGCGTCTAAGTACATCGGCAACGACCAGTAAAACATATTCATAAAATCTTACAGCTAGTTACAAAATCATATTTACATTGCTTAATCTACTGTGACTCAGCTGAAAACTTAAACTAGCAGCTTGGATTTTTCCATTGATAAATAATCACTCTCTGTTAAATCATTTAGTACAAGTTAATTACTTATTAATTACTTCTTTAATGTCCTCTTGGTCAGGCAAAAGCATGACAATCTAGCAAATCGTTTAAATCTTACACTCTATATTCACATACTGTACAAATTACCCATTCTGTGGGTATTAATCAATTCTAGGTTGGTACAATTTCAAGTCTACAATATTCCGTATTCCTAATCGTTTTCCAGAGCTTGGATACTCTAAGCAATAAGCATTTGTGTGAGGTATACCAATGACTTTATATGGTCCATTATAAACAAACTTAAATTTAGAGATTTCATTGTCTATCTCGCTCGATTTCTCATGAGCTTTTACAAGTACTAAGTCTCAGATTGCAGACTTAGCAAAACGCGCTTTAGCGTCATGACGACGTATGCGAGCATCAGCTTTTAGCTTCATTACTTCTCGCAAACGATATTTTTTCACACCAATACTAATGTCAATCCGTGGAGGGAATTTTATTATCTCTTCCAATTCACTTTCTACACTTTTGTCAATGCCGAGATTCCTCACGTTACGGCAGGTCAAATTCATTCCTACATCAATGTCGTCCGGCCAGTTAACAATGTGTATAGACTGGTATTGCCTATGCACACCGTCTCCTGCCTCGTCAAAGCTAACTACTATTGTTTTATGTTGTGACGTACATGTCAAAGTTTTGCTTTCGCAATTAATCACCGCACGGTACTTTAATAGCCAATCTAACCCGATAATTACTTCTGTAGTTAAGTCTGGCACGACGACAAACGCTTGTTCAAATCGTGCCCCACATATCTCGAAGTTGACAAAAATCTGTTTTGTGACCGGTTTACTGGCCTTCCCAGTAGCACCGATAATTTTCACTCCTGCTACTGGCATAACTACGATGCCAGGTCTGTCTTTCAGTAACTCAAATATTTTTCCAGATACAGCACTCAATTCTGCACCGGTGTCAATCAACACGTTTAGTTGTAGGTCGTGCATATTTACAGACACTACTATCTGTCTACACTTGTCCTCGACTGTTTCTTTATTTTCCCACAGTAAATCCTCGTCTATATCCAGGTCATTTCAGAAAAAACCATCCGGCTTTGATCCTAAATCCGGTTTATCTGGCGGCTTTTTCTGCCTCTGTTCACATACAGTTTTAATTTCAACACATTTGTCCTGAGGCTTAGTCTGTAGCTTCGCCTCCAATACCGAAACCTTATCCTGTAACTCGTCAACTAGTGAGTGTTGCTTTGCTATCGATTCACTAATTGTCACCTTCGTTGATTCCTCTTTGGTCAGATCGATCTCATCTGCCAATCTCCCTGGAGGAATGTGCCCAGTAGTATCTGCAATTACTTCCTCTGGATCTGCGCAACCCACACTGTCATCGTCTGACCGTATAATGTCAGCTCTAACCTCATACACGCTGTAATCCACATGCTTTTCTACCAATCGTGTTCGGCTATCACTAAAATTCTCGTAATCTTTCTCCTCAATACTTTCGCAATGTTTAAACTGGAGTTTTGCGTCGGATGGGTCGGCTACTTCTACCACTATAACTTTCGGTAAAGTCAGCCGGTTAGAGCCAGAACTTTCCGTTACTACTTCAACATCCAACTCCTGCGGGACGAAACACGACGAATCTTGCTCGTGCTCCCCATTAACATCAACTATTTCTAGTAAAGTCTGCCAGTTAGGGCCAGAACTTTCTATCACTTCACAAATACTATCTTCCTGTGGGACGAAACGCGGCAAATCCTGCCCGCGCTCCCCATAAACACTTCTCCCATACAGGCCCCTATAATCTCTTAGTTCGTCGTATAAGCGACCGAACTGCCTTAACCAGACCTCATCCCTCTCTGCATCCCCTCGCTCGATGACGGACGTTTTATCCGACATCTGATCTTCTCTCAACAATCGCGAATCATTCATAAACTCAATCTCCAGTTCCGCTGTGGGTGTTACAGCTGCCACATTATAATCGTTTTCCGGAACACTACTTAAATTGTTCTCACTGACAGTGAATGTATTTTCTACCGCCGTGTCTACAGCTGATCTACTACTTGTGGGCGCACTCCTTTCTCCTAACACTGGCACACTCTCCCGCCGTTGATTATTCCATCCGGAACTTTCATAACGACGACACCTCGGTTTTCTACTGTTATTTGGCCGCCAAAATTTCTCCACGCCCGGTCGGCCCCTCACCGGCGCGGCTAATGGTTTCCCTGTCTCGTCCCAGCAGATACGCTCCCCGGATGCTGCTGAGGCGGCTGATCACACACTTTGGCGTTATTACTATTCTGCGAAGCCCGTATCACGCTAGTATGATACTGGTTTCCGTCATTCCTGTTATTATTTGCATTGTATCGATTGTCACTACGGCCCGAACCACTATTGTTATTGCTGCCAAGATTGCGGTATGCATTATTCCCATAGTTATGATTGTTGTTGCTGTGGTACCCGTTGTTGTTACCACGGCCTCTGCCAGTATCGCGATTATTGCGCCAATTGTCCTCGTCCTCAACTCTTTCCAGGAAATCATTGATTGTCCTGTAATTGCTTCCTACGTAGCGTTTTGTATCATCTGGAAGCTTCTTGTAGAGTTCCCAAACTATTTCGGTTTCCGTGCGGCGATCACGCAAATATTCCAACTTGTGGATCCAGCCCTCACAAAACTCCTTCATCGAGCCGCGCGAATTCGCATCGAAAGGCCTCGATACGACAAATTCGCGCCAGACACTTTGCTGTTTTTGCTCTGACCAGTATTCAGCCAGAAACAAATTTTTGAACTCGTCAAAAGTCAGGTTCGTAATATTGAGGTTTAAGCCCCAACGCTTGGCATCACCAGCCAACACATCAATAACCGCATTAATTTTTCTCTCATTAGTCCATGATCTGGGTAAAACTCTTTCACAATTTTTAATGAAATCCGTCGCGTGTATACCGCCTTTTTTCAAGGGGTCGAACCGCTCCTCTTTCGTCAACAATTCCGAACTATGTGCACAGATTGGCACATAGCTCTGTTTTTCTTCAAGTTTCTTTTCTAACTCCGACACTCTCGTAATCACTTGGCAAGTGGTTGTCGCAAGCGTTTCCACTTCCCTCTTTTTCTCTTCGCAGGTATTAGCCTGCTTCCTCACTTTGGTTTCTACTTCGGATACTAAAGCCTTTAAAGTTGATCCTCTTTTCTCACTAATTGAATTTGTTCCATCACCTTATTCTCGATGATTGGAGCAACTGCTTCTCCTACACTTTTCTCGATTCTGCTAATTTCGGAATTAAAACGTGTATTTATGCTCGCAATTTCCGCCTGAACGCCTATCATTTCCTATTTAAGATTACCGATTTCGGTATTAATCACAACAATATCTTCTTTGATTTTATCAACTTTTGTGTTAACAACACCAACATTGTTGTTAACAATATTAATAGCTTTGTTCTGATCGTCTAGCTTTCGTTCAATTTTTTCAAACTGAGCTTCTTGCTTGGCAGCCTGAGCTTATCGCTTGGCAGCCTGAGCTTCTTGCTTGGCAGACAGAGCTTTAATTTCTGCCGATTGACTCTCGATTTCGTTAATCAAAACATTCAATAAATCAGTTAAATTCCCGGAAACTACCGGTTTTACTTCCGTAGCGGCTTCCTATTTAATTGTCCCCCCGTATTCGTCATCAAGGGATTCCGATTTGATTTTCACTTCCGATTCCGAAACATTTTCTAATGTTTGGAATCCATTTCTGCTCTTTGTTGCGTTTCGGCGGTCGCGTCTTTCATGCTAGCCGCCTGCCCCTGAACAATGGGTACCGCGGTGCGCGTTTCCCACTGTTCGACCGACTGTTCCGTATATAAGTCTACCAAATTTTGGTAATTGTTACCTTCACTCATTTTAATAATTTTAAATATAAATACAAAATCTCAAATCTAATTACGATTCCTCACACTAACATTCTCGCTGACGTATCGACCATTTCGTAACCAGTACTTTGTTACGAGATTTGCACAATGCAAAATTCGTGTCCAGAACAACCTCAAATTTGAAGATTGTCCTGTCACCAGGTCGCCACGTGTAACCTCCCCCTCACTTATCGACCTTAATGACAGTGAAAAATTAAACCGCGTGTACCTAATGGAAATTTGGGAAAAGCAATCGTCACCGAGGTTAATTTGTCGGTAAAGAGGGAGGAAAGGGTTACATCTAAATGAAAGGAAAAATGCTAATGAAATTGGTGGAAATTAATTTTGAAATAGGGGTAAAGTTAATAAAGAAAGTAAATGTGCGGCCGTTACGTTAACAATCAACTAGCGGTAATTAGATATTTGAGATTTGGGGGAAATTACGGTCGCCAGTCCTAAGGACAATTACTATAGTAACTGAAAAAGAAAGATTATTACACATATAATTAGCACTAGAAGCGTGGCAACTGAAGGTTGACACGTGTAGTGTGAAAAACTGAAAGTTTGTCAGAAGTAATAAATTTCGCTACACTCTGACTTAATTTAGCAAAAGAATTAATGAAACCGGAAAATCGAAAGTTAATTTAGTGACTGAAGTTAATAGTGAGCTTTCTTTCTGAAGCACATCGAAATCCAGTAAACTACGGTTAGTCTTGGACTACCTCAACAATCATTTCAAAAGCAACTTGACTCTACGCAATTTAGAAACAAGAGATTTAACTTTGAACTTGAATTAAATGATTCTGAACAATTAACAATAATAAAATTTAGTACGTACCAAGCTGAGCTGCAGTCACAGTAAAACTAAAATATGCTAACAAAACTCGCACTCTTAATTTGTGCTCGTGTAATCTAAATATTGTAGCCAGCTATGGATACTTTAACTGAACTTTGAAATTAAAGCAGTGAAATCTAATTATATTATTTTAATGCTGGCGTTTGAATTTCAACGACACTCGGGTTCATTTCGGAAAAGGAAGGGACCCTGCTTGGCAATGCAATTGGGACAATGAGCAACAAAGGTTCATGCTAAGTTGCTGTAATTTTGCGAGGCAAATGGAACAATTTGAAAAGCTGAGGTCTGCCATACAGTTCTGAAACCTTACGTGCTTTTAGTCTTCCTTGTTGGTTGATTGAAGGTTTGAAGCCGTCGATCGAGGAGGTGGCGACGGTCACTCATTGTCGGCCGTCGCTGTTGCAGAAGCTGGATGTTGGCGCGCCTTCTTCTCAACACGGTCACCAGACGAAACGGGCTCTTGATGTGCGGCAGCTAATGCTTCCCGTCCGCGACACCATGTCAGAAACTACACTCCTGGAAATTGAAATAAGAACACCGTGAATTCATTGTCCCAGGAAGGGGAAACTTTATTGACACATTCCTGGGGTCAGATACATCACATGATCACACTGACAGAACCACAGGCACATAGACACAGGCAACAGAGCATGCACAATGTCGGCACTAGTACAGTGTATATCCACCTTTCGCAGCAATGCGGGCTGCTATTCTCCCATGGAGACGATCGTAGAGATGCTGGATGTAGTCCTGTGGAACGGCTTGCCATGCCATTTCCACCTGGCGCCTCAGTTGGACCAGCGTTCGTGCTGGACGTGCAGACCGCGTGAGATGACGCTTCATCCAGTCCCAAACATGCTCCATGGGGGACAGATCCGGAGATCCGGAGATCTGGCCAGGGTAGTTGACTTACACCTTCTAGAGCACGTTGGGTGGCACGGGATACATGCGGACGTGCATTGTCCTGTTGGACCAGCAAGTTCCCTTGCCGGTCTAGGAATGGTAGAACGATGGGTTCGATGACGGTTTGGATGTACCGTGCACTATTCAGTGTCCCCTCGACGATCACCAGTGGTGTACGGCCAGTGTAGGAGATCGCTCCCCACACCATGATGCCGGGTGTTGGCCCTGTGTGCCTCGGTCGTATGCAGTCCTGATTGTGGCGCTCACCTGCACGGCGCCAAACACGCATACGACCATCATTGGCACCAAGGCAGAAGCGACTCTCATCGCTGAAGACGACACGTCTCCATTCGTCCCTCCATTCACGCCTGTCGCGACACCACTGGAGGCGGGCTGCACGATGTTGGGGCGTGAGCGGAAGACGGCCTAACGGTGTGCGGGACCGTAGTCCAGCTTCATGGAGACGGTTGCGAATGGTCCTCGCCGATACCCCAGGAGCAACAGTGTCCCTAATTTGCTGGGAAGTGGCGGTGCGGTCCCCTACGGCACTGCGTAGGATTCTACGATCTTGGCGTGCATCCGTGCGTCGCTGCGGTCCGGTCCCAGGTCGACGGGCACGTGCACCTTCCGCCGACCACTGGCGACAACATCGATGTATTGTGGAGACCTCACGCCCCACGTGTTGAGCAATTCGGTGGTACGTCCACCCGGCCTCCCGCATGCCCACTATACGCCCTCGCTCAAAGTCCGTCAACTGCACATACGGGTCACGTCCACGCTGTCGCGGCATGCTACCAGTGTTAAAGACTGCGATGGAGCTCCGTATGCCACGGCAAACTGGCTGACACTGACGGCGGCGGTGCACAAATGCTGCGCAGCTAGCGCCATTCGATGGCCAACACCGCGGTTCCTGGTGTGTCCGCTGTGCCGTGCGTGTGATCATTGCTTGTACAGCCCTCTCGCAGTGTCCGGAGCAAGTATGGTGGGTCTGACACACCGGTGTCAATGTGTTCTTTTTTCCATTTCCAGGAGTGTATCATCGCAAGTCGAGCGCAATTACATGCTGCCAAACCCCGAAAGCGCGGCAACTCGCGGGAGCTACACACAACACACCTGCTCCACTCGCTACTCCAGCCAGACTCTCCCTCTGCCCGCGCTCAACGCGGCAGAGTTCACACTACCAAAGATCCTAAACACTTAGGTTCTCCACACGACCTATCGATGTAATCGTTTGATAGCAGTTTTCCCTAGGCAAGACCCAGCGTAAAAATACAAATAATATTTACGAAACAATTACATCGACATAAATGCATAAATAAATAAATAAATAAATATATATATATATATATATATATATATATATATATATATATATATATATATATATATATGTATGTATATATATATATATATATACATATACAAATAGTAAAACAATTACAATATATAAAGGCACAGAAATGTCATATATTCAGGTAACAAAATACGGAAAAAATTCACAGTACAATAAATGGAAATAGGAGGATATGCATTTCCGGCGTTACACGTTTACGATTATCTAGTTCGTCGACCTGCCAGCGTGAAATTTTTGCTTACACGTCACTACAAGTTCCATTAACTTCATTTTATACATGCTAGATTCAACTTTATCTCATGGAATATTTCTTTGTACCCAGAGCAAAACATCCGCTTTCCTCCACTGCGTTTTTGGAAACTTTTGCAGCACAGCAGTGTGGTATGGCGTTTCTCCATTACTATTGTCGAATTCTGAGGAATGTTTTGCAGCACAACGTTACCGTACCAGCAAGTGAACGGTGATCCTGGTCGACACTTTCATTGCAAATCTCTTATTCACATGTATTGTGTCGTTGTCATTAAAGCAACGCAAACACATAAAACTTCGTAACAATACCTAACTTCAGACTACAGAACATTTCAGTGACACAAGTACGACTTTACAACGAGAGCCGACGAACGTTGACGCATCTAATGCGTGACGCGACGTAGTACTGTTTACTCATGTTGTGGCAACGGGGGTACTTTACCAGCCGAATAGCTGCTGGCCTGGTACGGAAAGTTGGCTCGCCATCGTTGTTACCTGGGCAACGACGTCACGTGTCCCTTTAGTCCGCCAAACGTCAAAAGGCGCCACTTTTTTTTTTTTTTTAAACGCACTATACCTTTTGTATCGATGTTTTTAATGGAAATTGAAAATTTGTGGTAAGTTACTATGGGACCAAACTGCTGAAGTCATCGGTCCCTAGCCTTACACACTACTTAATCTAACTTAAACTACCTTACGCTAAGGACAACACACACACCCACGCCCGAGGGAGGACTTGAACCTTCGACGGTGGGGATCCGCGCGAACCGTGGCAAGACGCCTCAGACTGCACGGCGTTTCTAATTGAGGTTCTGTGATTAAGCCACAACATGTTGAAGCTGATTTTCAATTTCAAATCGGCACGTTTCAGAGCTAGTAGATACGATCTTGAGATGAGTTTGGTTATCTGGCTTTCATCGTTGTCAAATTAAGTACTTGGGACCCAACTTGCACTTGGACGACGGCATTGAAAACTTTTGACTTGTATCACGGATATAAATACGTAGGAATTGTGTAATTATCGTTTTTGGTCAGTTCTGCAAATCTCGTGCTTCAATTCATCACATAATTTTCTTGTAAAATTTTGGAATTGTTCTGAAGTGTCAGTTTTTGTTTCTTATTGCTGTATAGTGGTCACAAGTGTTTGCGTTAGCGGTATGGCTGATGAAATGGTCGCTTGACAACTGTTCAAGTTTCTAGCAATTTCTTTTTTTAGCTGTTGCGGAGTCTTGCTAGAGACTTAAGGTGTGACGAATCCCAATAATCATATACTTGCAGACTTTGTTGCAATGGAAATTGTTGTTTAGCATCTCCATTTTTTAGGTGAGATTCATAACACTTGATTGGTTCGTTTCCTTTGTGCAACGTAGGTTCTGTCAGTTTCTTTATTTTACAAGGCCTTATGTCAGTGCAGAGATGTTCATGTGTTTCAGGTTACATTTTTATACAGGTCGACGTTACAGCTTTTTATGCAGTTATGTTTTTTTAAAACAGTTTTCACTCCGACCAACTCTACTGAGCGTGAAGTTATTGGTTTGCTTATGAATAAGATCGGTTCTCACGCACACAGTATTGTTTTCAATTGAGTGATGTGGCTTTGAGCTCAGAAGCAGATTAAAGTTGTCGGTTCACATTTCCAGGTTTATATTTACGGCAACACACACACAAGTAAAGGATTCTCACTTACACCACTCCTGTGACCCCACAGTAGCTCGAATACAAAGTTGTATCTGATGTGTTGCACAATTAACATCATCAAAGCCAGACAAATGCAGTGCTTTAATCATGTTAGATCCACGATGACGAATAATACAATGCACCTCTTGATGATTTATCCCACATTCATGAAGCATTGTTTCAAATTTTGTCGATATTACATTACCTGTACGACGCCCAGTCATGACTTCACAATTCAAGATTATAGACATCTTATAAAAATCCTTTGAAACACCAAGAGCAATCAGACTAAATAATGTGGTTCCAGAATGTAGATCAGACCATATGTTAAACTTCCTGGCAGATTAAAACTGTGTGCCCGACCGAGACTCGAACTCGGGAACTTTGCTTTTCGCGGGCAAGTGCTCTACCATCTGAGCTACCGAAGCACGACTCACGCCCGGTCCTCACAGCTTTACTTCTGCCAGTATCTCGTCTCCTACCTTCCAAACTTTACAGAAGCTCTCCTGCGAACCTTGCAGAACTAACACTCCTGAAAGAAAGGATATTCCGGAGTGAAAATCTCATTCTGGAAACATCCCCCAGGCTGTGGCTAAGCCATGTCTCCGCAATATCCTTTCTTTCAGGAGTGCTAGTTCTGCAAGGTTCGCAGGAGAGCTTCTGTAAAGTTTGGAAGGTAGGAGACGAGATACTGGCAGAAGTAAAGCTGTGAGGACCGGGCGTGAGTCGTGCTTCGGTAGCTCAGATGGTAGAGCACTTGCCCGCGAAAGGCAAAGGTCCCGAATTCGAGTCTCGGTCGGGCACACAGTTTTAATCTGCCAGGAAGTTTCATATCAGCGCACACTCCGCTGCAGAGTGAAAATCTCATTCTGAGACCATATGTTAGTTGTGAAAGAAATTTTTTCCGAATCCTTTGGTTGGAGTAAAAGAAACCTATAACAACGACACAATAAAAATTGTAAAATACCCCAAGAAATTAATACATGAGAAGTAACACAAAAATAAAATTCCAAGTTGTTAAGTAGAGCATGTCGATAATTCGCAGCAGGCCCAACTAAAGCGACAACTGTGAAAGAAACGTTTCTGAACCAATTTATAAATCACGCGGCGGTTTCTCAGTAGGGCGTTAATTTATAAATATTGGATTTTATTCTTCATATTGCACACTATGATTCGGTAACTTATTTACAATCAGTAATTTTTATTTTAGAACTGATGATGGTAAAGAAGTAAACGATGTCTGGTATGCAATGTGGAAAATAAAATAATATGAATAAATTAACATTCCACTGAGTAAATTTACCGTGATTGGCATTGGTTCAAATTATAAACAGTTACGTGAGTACCATCACTCTTCTATGAATAAATGGAAATTCTTAGAAATGTTTTTATGCAGAGTGCTATAACCTTATAAAGTGCTCGCTTCAGACTGGATGAGGGGCACGGACGTAAAAACAGTTTAAATTTCGTGCAGTGCTGCCAACATACACACGCGTGTAGCTCACGTACTATATGCTCATATCGTTAAAGGCTGGCAGCAACGAGAAAAGGCACGTGATCTATCGACATGTACCAACACGACCCGACTAGAAGTAAGGGTGGGGTGAACTCTTTAAAACGTTTTCGTATTGTGAATCATTCGGATAAAACAGCTTTCCACCAGGAATGGACAGAGCTCACCCTATAATAATCGAACTGTAATATTAGAACTGACTGCATTATTATATAAAAATTGACTAACCTTCTGTTTTTTCGTCTTCACGAAAAGTTTGATAATTTCATGTAACTTCTCAAACTCTGCAAATTTCTCGACATGCAATGACTTAAGATGACTCTTCATTGAGGTGGCTGTGCGATCATTTCGTCAACATACTTGTCACAGATTTTGCATTTGTGTCTCAAATCATTAATCTCAACGAAATAGTTCAAAATAAGTCTTGTTTTGGTTTCATTATTGCGCTTTTAAATAATGTTACAACACAAAACTTGACTAAAAAACACTGCATAATATAGTAATATTAAACAGCAACTCAAAGTAAACTGTCGAGAGAGCAAACACTGTACAGCCGCGGCAATGGACAGAGATGACAGCGTAATAATCCAGAAACACAACAGTCGCTGCCGGCTTGCTACACACCCCACACAGCGAGCTCCCGTCTGCGCAGCAGTCGGCGCGTTGGGACAATAAGCGCGCGCATCGATAATCTCGCCTTTGCTCAAAGTTCCGTTAAACTTCCGATATAAAAATGCGGAACTGGATACGAAAAAATGTGCGGAACTTACGCAGTTATGGAAGCTGAAGCAGAGGTCTGTAGCGTCACCAGGAAGAGGTGTGAAATCAGCACGTGGCCTTCGAAGATACTGCCGGCTAAATGCGTCAACCCCTACAAGCAGGCAGTAGCGGAAGAGACTCATGCCGTCAGCACTCTGGTGAGTGGGGAAGCGCAGCGTCAGGCTCCAGACGGCCATCAGCAGGCAGCTGTCACAGTCTTCACAGAAGACAAGTCACTTTGGCTGGCGTAGACATGCAGCTCAGTGCGGGAAGCACTTGAACACGCAGCGATGAACCAAAGACCCCAGCGAAGGAAGCAGCTGCAGTAGCCTGCAGAACCAAGCCTGTAGTAGCAGAGTGTGCCCACGCAAGGCAGGTGGCCAGGATAGCTTGTGAATAATGGAGTACCGGATAGGTACACCGAAGTTGGCAGACGTCGTCCAGGAGATAGTCCTCTGCCCAGAACGCATAAGGTAAGCTCCTTCTGGAATCAGGGCTAGGTGCAGACCGTAGTTCCACAACTAGCGGGGGCAGCGTCCAGTGACAGCACCCAGATGGTCTATTTCAGGTCTACACAGTCATGGAAAACTGGCTGCAGGCACACACTGCGTAGCTGAAATGGGCGGTATACATCGTGGTTTGTCGCACACCTGTTTTGACAGCAAAAAAATGGTACAAATGGTTCTGAGCACTATGGGACTTAACTGCTGTGGTCATCCGCCCCCTAGAACTTAGAACTACTTAAACCTAACTAACAGAGGACGTCAAACACATCCATGTCCCTGGCAGGATTCGAACCTGCGAGCGTAGTGGTCGCGCGGTTCCGGACTGTAGCGCCTAGAACCTCTCGGCCACCCGGCCGGCTTTTGGCAGCACGTCGTTCTTCATCATGTAGACGAACACAATGGCATGGTGCTGGGACTAGACTTGTGGTAATCGACGTTATCTTTGTCACAATCTGGCTTATAAACATCTGCTGTGTCAGCAGTGTTGCAGCATAGAGGCTGAATAAGTGGTAACTTTATTCCATTGGGAGGCAAAGCCGGTGATTCTTCATGTATCAGCAGACTCTGCTTGATACTTCTTGCGAAAGAACGTCTTTCTGACTTCTGTTTGCTTCGACTTCCTAAGGCTTATTGCATCAGCTCATGACGACAGTTGTCCCCTTGCTTGGTCGTTGGTTGCGATGTCCATGTCACAAAGTAACAATGCAACAGAAGGAAGATTAGATAGTAACGTCCAGCGCTAACTGACCCTTGCAAAAACGGAAATGGAAACACGTGTGTCCGGGAGAATATCTGCTTGGTATCTTTTATGGAAACCATTAGAGAAGTCAGTCACGAAGAGTGAAAATTGTATCATTAATACACTCATCGTCATAGAAAGAGCTGCACCCAGAACGACAGCCGGCCGGAGTGGCCTAGCGTTTCTAGGCGCTACAGTCTGGAACCGCGGGACCGCTACGGTCGCAGGTTCGAATCCTGCCTCGGGTATGGATGTGTGTGACGTCCTTAGGTTAGTTAGGTTTAAGTAGTTCCAAGTTCTAGGGGACTGATGACCTCAGATGTTGAGTCCCATAGTGCAGAGAGCCATTTGAACCAGAACGGCAATGCAGACTGCGACCATGTAGAAGGTATCACGCATACGAAATGATTACACTTTCAGCTTTCAAGGACCAACACGTACTGCACTACTCGGCGTCAAAAGAAACATACTATCATGACGTAGGACCTTCATTATTGTGAATACAAGCACCCAGGCGTCACATCATGGAGTTGTACAGCTTTCGCATTTAGTCCTGTGACACTCCATCCCATTCTCCTTGCACCTAGTGCGCAGATCATACACATTGGTGGTTAGAAGTGGTGTCCTGATGACACGTTCAAAGGCACCCCATACATTCCTGATAGGGCAGAGATCGCACAATGCGACTGGGCATGGCAGAGTATCCACTGCTGGAAGGCACGCTTGGGAGATGGCAGCTGTATGAGGTTGTTTGTTGTTGTGGTCTTCAGTCCTGAGACTGGTTTGATGCAGCTCTCCATGCTACTCTATCCCGTGCAAGCTTCTTCATCTCCCAGTACCTACTGCAACCTACAGCCTTCTGAATCTGCTTAGTGTATTCATCTCTTGGTCTCCCTCTACGATTTTTACCCTCCACGCTGCCCTCCAATGCTAAATTTGTGATCCCTTGATGCCTCAAAACATGTCCTACCAACCGATCCCTTCTTCTAGTCAAGTTGTGCCACAAACTTCTCTTCTCTCCAATCCTATTCAATACCTCCTCATTAGTTACGTGATCTACCCACCTTAACTTCAGCATTCTTCTGTAGCACCACATTTCGAAAGCTTCTATTCTCTTCTTGTCCAAACTGGTTATCGTCCATGTTTCACTTCCATACATGGCTACACTCCATACAAATACTTTCAGACCGAGCGAGGTGGCGCAGTGGTTAGACACTGGACTCGCATTCGGGAGGACGACGGTTCAATCCCGCGTCCGGCCATCCTGATTTAGGTTTTCCGTGATTTCCCTAAATCGCTCCAGGCAAATGCCGGGATGGTTCCTTTCAAAAAGGGCACGGCCGACTTCCTTCCCCGTCCTTCCCTCACCCGATGAGACCGATGACCTCGCTGTCTGGTCTCCTTCCTCAAAACCAACCAACCAACCAACCAAATACTTTCAGAAACGACTTCCTGACACTTAAATCTATTCTCGATGTTAACAAATTTCTCTTCTTCAGAAACGATTTCCTTGCCATTGCCAGTCTACATTTTATATCCTCTCTACTTCGACCATCATCAGTTATTTTACTCCCTAAATAGCAAAACTCCTTTACTACTTTAAGTGTCTCATTTCCTAATCTAATTCCCTCAGCATCACCCGATTTAATTCGACTACATTCCATTATCCTCGTTTTGCTTTTGTTGATGTTCATCTTATATCCTCGTTTCAAGACACTGTCCATTCCGTTCAACTGCTCTTCCAAGTCCTTTGCTGTCTCTGACAGAATTACAATCTCATCGGTGAACCTCAAAGTTTTTACTTCTTCTCCATGAATTTTAATACCTACTCCGAATTTTTCTTTTGTTTCCTTTACTGCTTGCTCAATATACAGATTGAATAACATCGGGGAGAGGCTACAACCCTGTCTCACTCCTTTCCCAACCACTGCTTCCCTTTCATACCCCTCGACTCTTATAACTGCCATCTGGTTTCTGTACAAATTGTAGCCTTTCGCTCCCTGTATTTTACCCCTGCCACCTTCAGAATTTGAAAGAGAGTATTCCAGTTAACGTTGTCAAAAGCTTTCTCTAAGTCTACAAATGCTAGAAAAGTAGGTTTGCCTTTTCTTAATCTTTCTTCTAAGATAAGCCGTAAGGTTAGTATTGCCTCACGTGTTCCAACATTTCTACGGAATCCAAACTGATCTTCCCCGAGGTCCGCTTCTACCAGTTTTTCCATTCGTCTGTAAAGAATTCGCGTTAGTATTTTGCAGCTGTGACTTATTAAACTGATAGTTCGGTAATTTTCACATCTGTCAACACCTGCTTTCTTTGGGATTGGAATTATTATATTCTTCTTGAAGTCTGTGGGTATTCCGCCTGTCTCATACATCTTGCTCACCAGATGGTAGAGTTTTGTCATGACTGGCTCTCCCAAGGCCATCAGTAGTTCTAATGGATTACATGTATGAGGTGTCCTGTAGAAATACGACTTTGTCGCAGGTGCTCATGAACAGTAGAAATACTGGTTCCGGCACCTCATCCACGTACTGTGCGACTGTCACGTACACCTTTAAGAACTGTGGTATCGATAGCCACAATGCCAAGGCGTAGGTGCAAGTACTTAAGTTGGCACTACGACCGACACCGACAATAGCGCCCTCTAGCAGGTGCTGTGCAGATCTACGAGCTCCGCTGCAGATTCAGCCCATTTGATCAAGAGCAGACGGCTGGGACACGTCGCTTGCTATTGAGACTATGTACTACTTACGACGGGTCTAAGGCTTCGCACGTCAGTGCAAAGTTATGCATTCAGTTAATATAGTGATATAGTAAAACCATTTCTGAGAGCAGTACAGAGAGATTTTCACCTTTTCCTGCTCCTACTCACTTCCTACATTCGGCCTACCCTTCAGTTTACAGGAGCAGACCCACGCGCCGCCTTCAAGGCGGGATACAAACAGAACACTAACGGTGAATGGGCACTATAGGATACAACGGCTCACACCAGCACACCAGACTGGTGGAACATATGATGGGAGATCACACACCACCACTCTTCATCGTGCTCTACACTGCAGCTCCAGACACGGATCAGGTGTTCATCGCCTCCAAGACAGAAGTAAGAATCGTCTCGAAAGATGACCTGCTGCCAGTTGCGGGATCCCATGTTCGTCATCAGGTGAGTCGGGCACGACACTGATTGGGTGTGACGGGCAGGTGTCGTAACGGTCAGAGTGCGGCAACGCTGCGTCACGCAACCGCCTACTAATGGTACTAGCACCTACAGGATGTTACGTAGAAGACAGGAAGCCCACTGCTGGGCACTATAGTTGGCGGTCTATCTGCTTGCGACAATGCGTCAGACACATACTTTGTTGCATATCTTATATAGCATCTACACTACTGGCCATTAAAATTGCTACACCACGAAGATGACGTGCTACAGACGCGAAATTTAACCGACAGGAAGAAGTTGCTGCGATATTCAAATGATTAGCTTTTCAGAGCATTCACACAAGGATGGCACCGGTGGCGACACCTACAACGTGCTGACATCAGGAAAGATTCCAACCGATTTCTCATACACAAACAGCAGTTGACAGGCGTTGCCTGGTGGAACGTTATTGTGATGCCTCGTGTAAAAAGGAGAAATACGTACCATCACGTTTCCGACTTTGATAAAGGTAGGATTGTAGCCTATCGCTAATGCGGTTTATCGTATCCCGACATTGCTGCTCACGTTGGTCGAGATCCAATGACTGTTAGCAGAATATGGAATCGGTGGGTTCAGGAGAGTAATACGGAACGCCGTGCCGGATCCCAACGGCGTCGAATCACTAGCAGTCGAGATGACAGGCATCTTATTCGCATGGCTGTAACGTATCGTGCAGCCACGTCTCGATCCCTGGGTCAACAGATGGGGACGTTTGCAAGACAACAACCATCTCCACAAACAGTTCGATGACGTTTGCAGCAGCATGGACTATCGGCTCGGAGACAATGGCTGCGGTTACCCTTGACGCTGCATCACGGACAGGAGCGCATGCGATGGTGTACTCAACGACGAACCTGGGTGCAAGAATGGCAGAACGTCATTTTTTCGGATGAATCCAGGTTCTGTTTACAGCATCATGCTGGTCGCATCCGTGTTTGGCGACATCGCGGTGAACGCACATTGGAAGCGTGAATTCGTCATCACCATACTGGCGTATCACCCGGCGTGGTGGTATGGGGTGCCGTTGGTTACACGTCTCGGTCACTTCTTGTTCGCATTGACGGCACTTTGAACAGTGGACGTTACATTTCAGATGTGCTACAACCCGTGGCTTTACCCTTCATTCGATCCCTGCGAAACCCTACATTTCAGCAGGATAATGCACGACCGCATGTTGCAGGTGCTGTACGGGACTTTGTGGATATAGAAAATGTTCGACTGCCGCCCTGGCCAGCACATTCTCCAGATCTCTCAGCAATTGAAAACGTCTGGTCAATGGTGTCCAAGCAACTGGCTCGTCACAATACGCCGGTGACTACTCCTGATGAACTGTGATATCGTGTTGAAGCTGCATGGGCAGCTGTACCTGTACACGCCATCCAAACTCTGTTCGACTCAATGCCCAGGTGTATCAAGGCCGTTATTACGGCCAGAGGTGGTTGTTCTGGGTATTGATTTCGCAGGATCTATGCACCCAAATGTAATCACATGTCAGTTCTAATATAATATATTTGTCCAATGAATACCCGTTTATTATCTGCATTTCTTCTTGGTGTAACAATTTTAATGGCCAGTAGTGTACAACGCCTGAAGGGGAGGGAGATGTGGGGCCTTGCCCACTCGTCGCTAATAGGGTGTCTACGGGATGCAGCGTTTTCAGAATGCTATACAACAATTTTAAACGGACCGTCGTCGTGTACGGCGTGCGACAACGGCTGTTGATGCAGGAGGGTGGACCCTCTGATGGGCCGCAAGCTGTGGCTGCTGTAGTGGACTGATTAGGCAGCCAGTCCACAGAGACAGGTAGCCGAAAGGGCACACGTACACACACGCCAACTGGCGCGAAGTCTGGAACAGGATTCGTAATGAATGTGATAAAGAAAAGAACGTAGCTACTAGAACACTTAACTTTTATATCGTCCTTTGGTATACAGCATTCTTGATGATACAAGTGAGACTATCTTGAGATACATGCAATGGTACAAATGGCGCCTTGCTAGGTCGTAGCCATTAACTTAGCTGAAGGCTATTCTAACGGTCTCTCGGCAAATGAGAGAAATTCTTCGTCAGTGTAGTCGCTAGCAACGTCGTCGTACAACTGGGGCGAGTGCTAGTCAGTCTCTCGAGACCTGCCTTGTGGTGGCGCTCGGTCTGCGATCCTGACAGTGGCGACACGCGGGTCCGACATGTACTAATGGACCGCGGCCGATTTAAAGCTACCACCTAGCAAGTGTGGTGTCTAGCGGTGACACCTCAGCTGCAGGGGACGACTAGCTTCGGGCCGTACCCCACCATTCGGCCTGCGCTCTGGCGGAAACGTTCCCCGGGAAACGACCAGAAGGGTACGCGTCCACCTCCTGCTGTCATGAACCAGATGAAGAAGGCGGCGACAGCTGCGGTGCGGGCAGGTCCAGCACCATGGGTAGGACGAGAGGAGGTTGAGGAGGCAAAGTCTCCGCCAGCATCGGGTAGTCCCGTGGTGTCGTGATGACACGCTCCGGCGGCTGCTGCGGCCGCGCTGTCCCCTGCACCCGTGAATCTGAAACAGAAGATTAGTGTTTAACCTGACATCGATGCCAATGTCATTAGAGCTGTATGCAGAAGGACAATGCGGGTTGGATAAGAATGGCCAAGAAAATCTTCCGTGTTCTTTCGAGAGGAACCTGCTGTGGCGCGCACAGCCACACAAACGCTACGGTTGGCTATCGCGGCAGAGTTAAGCGGCGCGTGCAACTTAGTACCGGCGCGTTCCGTCAGTGGGCGCTAGAGGCGTTCCCGCCAAACATTCAATCAGCCGCGAACTACGCACGCGCACGAGACTTTTTCCGGCGCGGATGGTCACACTATGATTTCACCATCCACCAGTCAGGGATCGCCAACGGCCGCCAATCATCACTCAGGAATCAGCGGAGGAAGACTGGAGCCGGCGTGTTAACAGCGGGAAGAAAAGCAAACAGGCGTCTTTCGACCCGCCGCGGACTGCCGCCCGGAAGATATGTTGACGCAGCCGGAACGTCCAGGTGCCACGTCTTCGCTACGCAGGCCATCGACCCGGGACTCTGCGCCCGTCTACTTCCTCGGCGTCTGCCGGAAAGCGTCGAGAGAAAACCCGACAAAGGAACGTAAATTCAGTTCAGTTGCTAATATCTCAATTCAATAAGGTGGCATATACTTTGGCTTGTTGTAAAATTTTGGTAGGAGAAGAATCCTTTTGTTTTCGAAGGAAGTTTATCTTTTTGTCAAATTAAGCGGTGGCCTTGCTCCACCTAATAAAAATTTTTTGTTCGCACATGGGTGTTAATCTCTGAATATAACAGAAGCACTACCGTGTTTGCCGTGTGTGATTTAGTGAAGCCATGTACAATCTAAATCGGAACAGTCGGGCAGTGGTTTGAATACCTTTGCTTCCGAAAACGAGTTCAATGTGCCAAACACTGAGCCACTTCACCGATCGAAAAACATCATGTGCTCCTAAGTACCCAATCCTCTAGGTGAAAGACTGTTCTCTACATGAACTTCTACAACATTTCTGTCCCTTTGGACTATCGCCCTTGTCTGGCCGTAAGAATTAGAAAATCCGATTACCAGTACAATTTTTCCGCCAGTTCCTGGTTAAGTCAAGAAGAGTAAGTTGATAGAAGCATCGGGCTGTATTAAATTAACGCTTCATGTTTTCCAGCAACTCACTGGCGTACAGGTACCCCAGGATTTCGAGAATTTGGTACGCGGGAGAGGTTGTCGCAGGGTTACATCAACATAAAACTTTCTCCCAAGTTGAAACTGGTTGCCGGATGAGGACTGGAATCTGACACCTTGGCCGTTCACGGGCGGGAGCTGTACCGTCAGAGATATCGGAGCATGACTCACGGTCTGCCATCACAGCTTCATTTCCGGCAGTATTTATCCAGTAGCTCTTTATTACAGGACGGCTATTTCTGTAATGTATGCAGCAGACCTTCCGCGAAATATGGAAGATGGTGATGAGGTACTGGCTGAAATGAAATTGTGAGGGAAAGACACTAGTTCCTCTTGGATAGCTCACAGTGTAGAACATTTATTCACCCGGTTTTAACTTGCCAGGACGTTTCAAATCAACCCACAGTCCGGTGGAGAGTTAAAATTCATTCTTGATACGGACACTATTGTCACGTATAACCCAAAATTCATAGTCCCTGTACATCACACAGCGCCATGACAAACTGAGAAAAGTCCGGTAGATTTGCTAGACTAGCCTGCTCAAAACGCTCACCTAAAGCCCAATATGACAGACCAAAACTGTGAAACACACCGCGAATATACACTCATCATTTGGGTATAGTCTGGTTTTATTGTTCAGAAACTTAATATGACAACATTTACAATATCCAGTCACATTAATGTAGCCACCTGTCAGAAACCTGATAGCCACCTTTTTCGCAGCGCTTACCGCTGCGAGACGTGCACTGTCCCTTCTAGAATGAAGACATCACCCAGGGAATGCCACGAAAACACTCTACGGACCACAACGCTCTCTCCTCTATGCTTTCAGACGTTCTACCACGTACAAATCGACGGCCGTCTGTCTGATGCAGCACAAAACATAATTCACCTCAAAAGATCACCTGTCTCCACTTGGTCCAGTTATGGTACTCGAATGGAAGTTCCAGCCTTCGTCGCCGATGAACAATGGTCAGCATGGGTGCATAAACCACACGGCTTCTGCGAAGCCCCACACGCAGCAACGTTAGCTGGACGGTCTTTGAGGAGACACAGTTGGTAGCCCCTTGGTCCATCCGGGCAGTCAGCTCCTCAACAGTCGCACGTCTAAATTGTCCGTATACATTTTCGCAGCCGTCGTTCATCTCAGTCATCTATGGCTATAGCTGCAAGACAGTTGCCTCGGCACCGGATTGGATAGCGCCACTTTGCCATGCACGGTATACTTTAACCACTGCGGCAAGCGAACAGTTCACGAACTTAGCACTTTCAGAAATGCTACCACCCTTGGCCCGGAAGCCAATGGGCACGTCAGATAAATCGCTACGTTTCTCCATTACGACAACAACTGCACTGTCTTCCGTGCCCGCCCCTTCACCTCCCCCCCCCCCCCCAAATGCTTTATATTCCCTCCACTGCTAATGCTGCCAACTACCGCCTGCGAGTGGTTATTGAACGTTGACGTCAAAATAGGCGGTGATCACGTTAATGTGACTGAACCGTCTATTTTTGGCGTCAGATTCGTCTCTCGACCTTACTGTTTCCCCACGGCGTTGGAACTTTCTCTTTCCTCCCAGTATCACCGGTGTAGACGTTACGGGTTACTCGCCAGACAGTCGCTGTGCTCTGTTTGCCGTAGGTTGCTGGAGTTTACGCAGCGTCTCGGCCCGCGACGGCTGTCACTGACGGCACGCCGCTGGTCTGCTGGAGGCGTATGACGCAAGATTTACGGTCGTAATGTTTTTGCCGAGCGCCGGATTAACGAGCGGCCGCCACCGCCACCATGCGGGTAGAGTCACCTTCCAGCGGCTGCGGCTGCGGCTGAGCCAGAGGCTGGGGGCTGGCTGGGTGCGCACCAAGGACGCCTGCCTGCCGGCGGCACGCGCCAAGCCCACATCCACTACAGTCACGCACTGTCCTACACACTGTCCAGATAACCTTAGACTCATAGTATGGGTCGAATCCGGAATTTTTTATAGCATAAGTCCATTAAATAATATTTCTTGCACAACTCAAAGAACCATCGTAACACACGCTATCCAGTCATCGGAAGCACAACTGGTAAAATGTCAGTTGGTCGATAAAGGTATACTCTTCTTGTGACCTTTAGCCAGATGCCACGCTGTTCTACCCTGTGCAAGCTTCTTCATCTCTGTATAAATGCTGCATTCTACACCGAAGAGCTAAAGAAACTGGTACAACTGAATAATGTCGTGTAGCGCCCACGCGAGCACGCAAAAGTGCCGCAACACGAAATGGCACGGAGTCGATAATGTTTCAAGTAGTGCTGGAGGGAACTGACACTATAAATCCTGCAGGGGTCTATAAATCCGTAAGATTACGAGGAAGTGGAGATCTGAACAGCACGTTGCAATGCATTCCAGATATGCCCAATAATGTTCATTTCTGGGGAGTTTGGTGGCCAGAGGAAGTGTTTAAGTTCAGAAGAGTGTTCGTGCAAACACTCTTCAGCAATTCTGGATGTGTGGGGTGTCGCATCGTCCTGCTGGAATTGCCCAAATCCGTCGGAAGGCACAATGGACATGAATGGATGCAGGTGATCAGACAGGTTGCTTACGTACGTGTCACTTGTCAGCGTCGTACCTAGACGTATCAGGGGTCCCATATCACTCCAACACCATTACAGAGCCTACACCAAATTGAAGTCCGCCCCCGGTAGCTGAGTGGTCAGCGCGATATAATGTCAATCCTAAGGGCCCGGGTTTGATTCCCGGCTGGGTTGGAGATTTTCTCCGCCCAGGCACTGGGTGTTGTGTTGTTGTCTTAATCATCATTTCACCCTCATCGACCAGCAAGTCGCCGAAGTGGCGTCACATCGAAAGACTTGTAGCCGGCGGACGGTCTACCCGACGGCAGTCCCTACTCACACGACATTTATTTATTCATTTACCAGCTTGAAGAGTTCCATGATGACATGCAGGCTCCATGGATTCATGAGGTTTCCTCCACACCCGTACACGTTCATCCAATTGATACAATTTTAAACGAGACTCGTCTGACTAGGCAACATGTTTCCAACAAGCAAAGTCCAATGTCGGCGTTGACGGCCCCAGGCGAGGTGTAAAGCTTGGTGTCGTGCAGTCATCAAGTGTACACCAGTGAACCATCGCTTCCGAAAGCCCATATCGATGATGTTTCGTTGAATGATTCGCACGCTGACACTTGTTGATGGCCCAGCACTAAAATCTGCAGCAATTAGCGGAAGGGTTGCACTTTGTCACGTTGAACAATTCTCTTCAGTCGCCGTTGGTCCCTTTCGAGCAGGATTTTTGTCCGGCCACAGCGATGTCGGAGATTTTATGTTTTACCGGATTCCTGATATTCACGATACACTCGTGAAATGATCGTAGCTACTTCGGAGATGCTGTGGCCCATCGCTCGTGCGCCGACTATAGCACAACGTTCAAACTCAGTCGCCGGCAGGCGTGGCCGAGCGGTTCTAGGCGCTTCAGTCTGGAACCGCGCGACCGCTACGATCGCAGGTTCTAATCCTGCCTTGTGTGATGTCCTTAGGTTAGTTAGATTTAAGTAGTTCTAAGTTCTAGGGGACTGATGACCACAGCTGTTAAGTCCCATAGTGCTCAGAGCCAAGCCAAACTCAGTTAAATCTTGATAACCGGCCATCGTGGCAACAGTAACCGATCTAACAATTGCGCCAGACACTTATTTTCTTATACAGGCGTTGCCGACTGCAGCACCGTATTCTGCCTGTTTACATATCTCTGTATTTGAATACGTATGCCTATACCAGTTTCTTTGGCATTGCAGTGTATCTGTTTTTGAAACAACTTATGGTACGTAACCGTTGGTCTCCCTCTGTAATTCTTACTGTCCACACGTCCCTGCATTAGCAAATTAATTAATTGGCAGAAGTACAGCTGTGAGTACCGGGCGTGAGTCGTGCTTCGGTAGCTCAGATGGTAGAGCACTTGCCCGCGAAAGGCAAAGGTCCCGAGTTCGAGTCTCGGTCGGGCACACAGTTTTAATCTGCCAGGAAGTTTCAAATTAATTAATCATTGATATCGTAGAGTGTGTTCTTATCATCTTAGTTCTTCTTTTAGTCAAGCTGTCCAATAAATTTCCATTTTCAGTACCTCCTCGTTGGTTATCAGATCCACTCACCTAATCTTCATAATTCTTCTGTAGGACCACATTTCAAAAGCTACTATTCTTTTCTTGTCTCAAGTGTCTCTCATCCACATTTCACTTCCGTACGAAGCTATACTCCAGACAGTCAGAAAACTCTTCCTGGCACTTAAACTAATATTTCTCTTTTTATAAGTGATTTTATTTTTCGTTTACTTACGTCCTAAGTTTTATAACATTTCAGAAATGACAAAACGACTGTGAGGAGCTCCAGGACATTAGTCTCATGATCTTCGGCTGCCGTCGATTCAAAAGGGGATGCGACTGACAAATTACGGAGCTGTTGCGCATTCATCAACAAATTCCTTCTCATGAGTGAATCCTCTTTTTTACGAAGAATTTGGATATTTAAAGTTTATTAGCGGCGCTGGTTTGAAAAGTTGGAATCGTAACTGTTAAGTTTGGGTTTTGCGTGTGTGAAAAGGTGTTGTTTCGCACTGCTTGAAATCCAATTGTTAACTTAAGGGACCGATGTATTTATTTCAGTATTATTGTAAGACGTTTGGTGTATTGTATTAATCACCATGTAATTGAAGTCTTTTTTAACTTTCTGAGACATGAGGTGTTTGTCCTGGCTATCTAGGTGCAACCGAAGACCGACAAACACACAAAAAACAAATACCATTTTTCGCCTAGTTTGTTGTTTAATATATTTATTCGCCACAGCGATTTTGGCGTAATATTTGTAAAGACCAGTTGAACTTCAAGAATGCATTCTATTTCCAAGATGTTTTATAAAAACAAAATTATTTTTAAGAATTATTGTTATTACATATAAGGCTGACTGTTTTGTTGTTGATCGTCATTTTGGCCAGACTGTTATTAAGCTTTTTTCAGAAGCCCATTTCCAGCTGTCGTGTAGAAAATACATAATGGAATGTGGTAAGGGACGTGTTCACAATTTTGGTTTTATGTCGCCCAGTACTTATGTATGATTTAGTATTGCACGCTAATAGAATTTCCTTGGGTTCATTAGGAGATTTTACTTGAACTTTTAATTGGTTTTTAGTACGTACTCTTCGTTTCAACGAGGCGAGTGCTTTACTTTACCAACGATATGTTTATTGTGTTACCTCTGTCATGCACATGACTTTGCATAACGTCCGTACTGTTTTCTGCGACTTGGGTGATATATAATCGTGTTATTTGGTTACTTTGGTTCTTTTAGTTATTAAAAGTCCAATATGTACAACATAATTAGTATAAAAGTAAACTATATGATATATAAGTTGTACAAATTCTATTGTGTGTAGTTTATGTCGTCACTTCATTTTTGATGAGATATTGGTGTAGGAGGACATTTCGAAAATTTTTATAAACTTCTTGTTTCATAGGTCTGTCTGTTCATGTAGAATATTGTTCGAGTCTGTTTCCATGTGGGTAAAGACTTTTATTTCTTCGAGGACGTTGAGATATCTGTACTTAGCATCTGTGTGTAAAAGTACAATGCACGTTATTCATGTCTTTTTTCCTGTTTGACCGATGTATATTTTCTCACAGTCTTTACATTTTAGTTTATAAAAATCAGCAGTCTTGTCTATAAACATATTTACAATCCCATTAATCTTCTGCCCTTGTTTAACTTTTGTTGGTATTAGGCTTATAGCCTCTTTTTAGGACACTATCCATTCCGTCCAGCTGCACTTCAAAGTTCTTTTCTGTCTTTGACAGAATTGCAGTGTCATCGGCATAACTTAATATTATTGTTTCCCCTCCAATTTATCGTTGGTTTTGTTTACTGATTGCTCAAGGTATAGACTAAATAATGTTAGGGATACGGTGAAATAGCAATAGAAAGATTAAACAAGAACTTACGAACACAAGTAGTGAAATTTTAGGACAACATTACAATGTAAAATGATCCAGTTTCTACATTCTATGGATAACGGTTAATTCGGCTACTGTAAAATTTCTGGAGGATATCTCGAAACTTCGTCATAGATATTCACAATTTTTTCCCTTCTCTGTTTCAGATTGACAGTAAATCCCTTCCATATATGTCTGGGTAGGTGTGTTAAATTTGAATTAGTAGAAAAAAATTGTCTTACTGTGCAATGAATTAATGCAGCAAATTAGTCATTGTTCCTTCAGCATCAGAAGTACAGTGAATGTGTTGACCTGGTTGAAATGAGTTCAGTTTGAGTAGAATTTTCTCACAACAATGTACATCAATAGATAGCCCATAGCAAAGCCATCGAGCTTCTGTTGGAGAAATAAGTTGTTGCTTAGGAACCATGCTATCTCGCATTATCACATGAATATTGCTAAAAGGCGTCGTGGAACTGAGGAATCGCTCATCAACTGATTCGTACAGAGAATCACTGGGAATTATCATTAATCCATGCATACGGAGAACACATGTGTGAATATAATGGAAAAGGGTCCTTGTAAGACGCACCAGTTCGGAAACACCTTCAGTTCCAGCCACCTGTCTTTGATGAGCACGTTAAGAACGTACCTTTACAGACACAAACTGTGACTAGAGCCCTAGGGACCTGCTCGTAGATTACGCTGATGCTATTGAGCGTGCCAGTAGCCATGCGGCACTAGATGGTGTCCAGAGGTTGCGTGCCTACAGGCGTCTAGATCACAGTTTGTCTCTGTACAGGTACATTTTTAAGGTGCCCAATGAAGGCGGGCCGCTGCACCGAGGGTATTGCCGAACTGAGGGATTTCAAGGGACACTTTGCCATTATAGTCACGTATGTGTCGATCCCATGATCATGCCACAGTAGGGCGGAAAACAGGAGGACTGAAAACTCGTAAGCACCCTTTGCCGCTTCGGAACGGGTTGGGATTTCGTGGAATGGTTTTTAACGGACCTAGGTGGTTCCACGGCCAACGGCCTTACCGCAGTGGTAACACCGGTTCCCGTCAGATCACCTAAGTTAAGCGCTATCGGGCTGGGCTAGCACTTGGATGGGTGACCATCCGGTCGGCCGAGCGCTGTTGGCAATCTGGGTGCACTCAGCCCTTGTGAGGCCAACTGGGGAGCTACTCGATTGAGAAGTAGCGGTTCCGGTCTCGCAAACTGACATACGGCCAGGAGAGCGGTGTGCTGACCACATGCCCCTCCATATCCGCATCCAGTGACGCCTGTGGGCTGAGGATCACACGGCGACCTTTCGGTATTTTTGGGCCTTCATGGCCTGTGCGGAAGTAGTTTAGTTTAGTGGTTCCACGAGGTACGCCAGAGCGAGAACTGTGATCGCACTGCACGCCAAAGAGGTGCGATCACGTGTTTGACGACCCACTATGTCCTTATAGAGGGGTTGAATTGTCGGGAGGGTGTCAGCAGTGTCAAATGTTATCAAGAATGCCGCCCTGCTACTCATCACACTTCGAACTGTCGTTTTAGATAGCGTAATGTTAGGAAATCAAGGCCCCCAGAGAAGGGGTGGTTTCGTTGACGCCCTTCATGCTTCTTCCTGACACCTTTTGGTGTGGATTCTGAGTGGCGGTGTTCCTGAAATGTTTTCCTCGTCCATCCACAAGAAAACTGCGTGACTTCAACGCTGGGCGTTGCGGTTCTGCCCTCCATCCCGAAGACGTTCCCACGGTTGCGTTGTGCAGCACTGTGGTGAAATTTGCTGCGAATTCCGCATCATTAACTCACATCATATCTCACATGAAGTTCTGAACTCTGGTCTTTTTCTCGCTTGTCTCGACATCTCACTGTTTTAAAAGTCGCCGAGCCCGTGTGTGACGTTGCAGGGAGCCACGCTTTTGCACAACTGCAGAACAAGGTTTTAGAAATCTTCAAGATAAATTTCAAAATTCTACGTCGCACTGAGAGACAGTTACGGCGTTTCGAAAAAGTGATGCATTAACTATGTTGCGCTGCATACGTCTGACTCTGAACATCATATCGGCCTTAATGGCGATATCGGAAGACAGCTAATGGAACTCGTCATTTAGGCATATTAGACGCCGCCAGGAGATTTCACGTTAATACTGTGTAACACTGCCTGTAGCCTTGACTATGACCTCAATTCAGTGACATACAAGGTCCACAAATGTTTTCAGGTATGCTATATGCAGCTGAAGCCACTCGCGGGGATTTCGAGTGCTACAAATGGTCACAAATAGTCCCAGACATTTTCTACTTCATTAAGATGAGGTTCGCAGGATTCCTGGCTATTTGTCAAAGTGCAGTTGTCATTTTGGAAGACAAGACCGTTCGCAGCATACTCGTCATAAAGACGTACAAAAAATGGCACCACCTGATCACAAAGAATTCCGAAGTACACATCCTGGTTCACGTTCAGCGTAACCGGAAGGAGTGTGGTCAAGTCATGTTACGAGGAAAACCACCAAAACATCAGAAACTCCCCTCTGCGCTAAGTTACACTGTACGTTAAACGTCTCAATGGGCCGCTGGTGCACTCGGCGCCTTGTCTCATTTGAAAAGAGGAGAAACTGCAGCCGGCCCCTGTGGCCGAGCAGTTCCAGGCGCTTCAGTTCGGAACCACGCTGCTGCTACAGTCGCAAGTTCAAATCCTGCCTCGGGGATGGATGTGTGTGATGTCCTTAAGGGGATTCGGAACGCCCTATACTTGCAATGTTAAAATAACGCTTATAAATTACATCTTTCCTCACAAAGTATTTGAGGTAGGAAGTTGAACTTTTTACAGATTATTTATTGGAATATGGGCTACAACTTAACACAGGGATTTTACAAAATTTTAGTTCAGTTATTAAAGATGATTTTTTTTCAATTGTAATGAAAATTCACAACATTTTTTTGCAATTTTTTATTTATATATTCAAAAATATACAGTTTTTTGGAAAAAGGCTGTGTTAAATTATGCAGAAGGTACTGTGTAACATTTACTGAAAGTTTGAAACAAATATGTTTGGAAGATCCTTAGAAAACATGTAATTAGTGTGAGAAAATAAAAGTTTTGGGAATCGAGCGACAAAGATTGGATTAACTTTTTAGTGCATTCCAGGTCCATAGGATGGATTATCTTCATCCTCTGCAAACTCCTCCTCCAGCTTCCTCTTGTTCCTCCTCCTGTTTACTCTTGCTTGTATTTCTAGACTCTTTACAGCCCTGTCTGCAGCCCGAAGGCGTTCCTTGTCTAAAGCAAGCATCGCTCGTACCATGTTAGAACCTATCTTCATTCCCATATTCCTAAATACCTTTGGCTTTCCAACATTTCTCCTTTTCTTAAAAGCCTTCAGAGGATTTCTAATAACTTTTCTTTTACTCATTATTATACTTCAACAAAACAGAGACTCAAGAAACAGAATTAATTACGAATATTTTCGAGATAACGACAGAGTAAATAAACATGAAACAATCGACAATCACACCAGCGATATATATTGAACCATCACAGGTTAGCCACAACACATACTTTATCTCACATCACTAAAATGTACCTGATGAACACGGACGTTAATAATAACACCATTTGACAGCAGTTTAACAGCGCCACAGTGGGTCACGCCCATGTAGAACACATTTCAAAAAAAATTTAAAAATAGTTGTAGTCTTCGGAATTGAATAAATTATATATATATTAAAAGGTAATAGTCTGCAGATTCAGAAAACGCGAAAAAGTAAAAATTGAACTTTTCATGATTTTGAGCCTTTCCGGAGCCCCTTAAATTAGTTAGATTTAAGTAGTTGTAAGTTCTAGGGGACTGATGACCTCAGATGTTAAGTCCCATAGTGCTTAGAACCATTTGAACAATTTGAGAAACTGAGACTCTTTCAACCACACTACACACCTCCAATCCGCCATCGTGCAGTTTCTGTGTTGTTTGATGCTTTGAAGAAGTGAAGCCTTATGTGTCGCTGTGGTACATGACATTTTTGCCAAATAGTCGAGACAAAAATCTACTGAATGCAGTTCTCTTCGCAATGTTCGCTTGGAAATTTGTTGAGACAGACCCGCATTCACTGAGGCAGCAATTCAGTCGGACGTGAAACCGATAGTCATTGACATAATGTGACATTCGTCATCGGTCCCTGTCAGTTGGCATCGCTTTACGACTGACGATCTTACCCCTTGTAGAAAGACTTCGAGTGGTCAAATCCTGTAAAATAATGGAAAGTTTGCGTTGATACGCCATGAAATCAGACTTCTTCATTCAGTATGTGTAATGCGCCCGTCCAAACGCTCTTTACTACTATTCTGTTAAACCGTCGACAAACGGCACGAGGCATCTAAAGTTCACGTGCACGCAGACAGGATATCCCACGTCACGAGACAGACACAGCGCTGTCGGCACACGGCAATATTTGACGTGATTTTGCGCTCTCAGCGCTCTCCAGCGACGGACCGAGCGAGGTGGTGCAGTGGTTAGCACACTGGACTCGCATTCGGGAGGACGACGGTTCAATCCCGGGTCCGGCCATCCTGATTTAGGTTTTCCGTGATTTCCCTAAATCGCTTCAGGCAAATGCCGGGATGGTTCCTTAGAAAGGGCACGGGCCGATTTCCTTCCCCATCCTTCCCTAATCCGAGCTTGTGCTCCGTCTCTAATGACCTCGTTATCGACGGGACGTTAAACAGTAATCTCCTCCTCCTCCAGCGACGGTTGTCACATTTATTTGGCTCACAAACAGTACACTTTCTTCATAAAAATGGACGCGTGCGGATTCCCACATTAGCTCTACTAAAACGAACATTTCCTTTCCTGATCGTATGCTAGTCATGTTTTTCCCTCTGTAGTATACATCAATAAAAACTTTAAGAGCCGCGCGGGCTTAGCCGAGCGGTCTGGGGCGCTGCAGTCATGGACTGTGCGGCTTTTCCCGGCGGAGGTTCGAGTCCTCCCTCAGGCATGCGTGTGTGTGTTTGTACTTAGGATAATTGATAATTTAGGTTAAGTAGTGCGTAAGCTTAGGTACTGATGACATTAGCAGTTAAGTCCCATAAGAAATGATACACACACAGAAACTTTAATATCTGTGATAGTCTAATAAGAGAATAATCGGAGAGCCATGTCCACTCAGGGAAGACGTTATATAAGTTCACCAAATCATACACACACACTCCTGACAGAGAACGCACTTGTATTTACAGTAACATCAAGAATTAGTCACCTACGTTTTGTTTCTTTTTCTTTAATTTTGTCTCCTAAATGTTACTGACAATTATGTTACAAATAATAATAAGAACGACACGTTTTCATGAATCTTAAATGGATTGTTGCCTTGAAACGGTTTACTCTCATTACACCCGAGTCATAACGCGAAAGCCGGCCGAAGTGGCCGTGCGGTTCTGGCGCTGCAGTCTGGAACCGCGAGACCGCTACGGTCGCAGGTTCGAATCCTGCCTCGGGCATGGATGTGTGTGATGTCCTTAGGTTAGTTAGGTTTAACTAGTTCTAAGTTCTAGGGGACTAATAACCTCAGCAGTTGAGTCCCATAGTGCTCAGAGCCATTTGAACCAGCCATAACGCGAAAATAACTAAATACCGACATTCTTTAACGACCGATATGACGTTTCCCGTCATTTTATTACAACAAGTCGTACCAATTACGAGTCGTTCTTGAGACGTTCAACGTGCTGGTGCTTAGAAAAAAAAAATGGTTCAAATGGCTCTGAGCACTATGGGACTTAACTTCTGAGGTCATCAGTCCCCTAGAACGTAGGACTGCTTAAACCTAACTAACCTAAGGACATCACATACATCCATGCCCGAGGCAGGATTCGAACCTGCGACCGTAGCGGTCACGCGGTTCCAAACTGTAGCGCCTAGAACCGCTCGGCCACAGGGCTTAGAAACAGCATGTATTCTTAGTGTGTAACATACATCATAAAACCCATGGAATATGGGCTTCTATTGAACACAACAGATACAGTATACGTCATGCATACCCGAAACCCCACCACCCTATGGCGCAAGTCAAGGAATCTGCAGCCAACACGGTCGCAAAACCGTCTGAGCCTCTGATTCAGACACTCCACCCGGCTCTGCACCAAAGGTCCGCAGTCAGTTCTGTCAACGATGCTGCAGATGGTGAGCTCTGCCTTCATCTCGTAAGCAAGACCGGCAGCCTTCACCAAATCAGATAGCCGCTGGAATCCAGAGAGAATTTCCTCAGATCCAAAGCGACACACGTCATTAGTGTCGACATGTGCCAACACCTGCAGCTGGCTGCACCCTGTGCTCTTCATGGCATCCGGAAGGACCCTTTGCACATCAGGAATGACTCCACCCGGAATGCACACGGAGTGCACACTGGATTTCTTCCCCTCCTTAGCCGCCATATCCCTAAGGGGCCCCTTTTTTTTTTTTGGTCATCAGTCTACTGACTGGTTTGATGCGGCCCGCCACGAATTCCTTTCCTGTGCTAACCTCTTCATCTCAGAGTAGCACTTGCAACCTACGTCCTCAATTATTTGCTTGACGTATTCCAATCTCTGTCTTCCTCTACAGTTTTTGCCCTCTACAACTCCCTCTAGTACCATGGAAGTCATTCCCTCATGTCTTAGCAGATGTCCTATCCTCCTGTCCCTTCTCCTTATCAGTGTTTTCCACATATTCCTTTCCTCTCCGATTCTGCGTAGAACCTCCTCATTCCTTACCTTACCAGTCCACCTAATTTTCAACATTCGTCTATAGCACCACATCCCAAATGCTTCGATTCTCTTCTGTTCCGGTTTTCCCACAGTCCATGTTTCACTACCATACAATGCTGTACTCCAGACGTACATCCTCAGAAATTTCTTCCTCAAATTAAGGCCGGTATTTGATATTAGTAGACTTCTCTTGGCCAGAAATGCCTTTTTTGCCATGGCGAGTCTGCTTTTGATGTCCTCCTCGCTCCGTCCGTCATTGGTTATTTTACTGCCTAGGTAGCAGAATTCCTTAACTTCATTGACTTCGTGACCATCAATCCTGATGTTAAGTTTCTCGCTGTTCTCATTTCTACTACTTCTCATTACCTTCGTCTTTCTCCGATTTACTCTCAAACCATACTGTGTACTCATTAGACTGTTCATTCCGTTCAGCAGATCATTTAATTCTTCTTCACTTTCATTCTGGATAGCAATGTCATCAGCCAATCGTATCATTGATATCCTTTCACCTTGTATTTTAATTCCACTCCTGAACCTTTCTTTTATTTCCATCATTGCTTCCTCGATGTACAGATTGAAGAGTAGGGGCGAAAGGCTACAGCCTTGTCTTACACCCTTCTTAATACGAGCACTTCGTTCTTGATCGTCCACTCTTATTATTCCCTTTTGGTTGTTGTACATATTGTATATGACCCGTCTCTCCCTATAGCTTACCCTTACTTTTTTCAGAATCTCGAACAGCTTGCACCATTTTATATTGTCGAACGCTTTTTCCAGGTCGACAAATCCTATGAAAGTGTCTTGATTTTTCTTTAGCCTTGCTTCCATTATTAGCCGTAACGTCAGAATTGCCTCTCTCGTCCCTTTACTTTTCCTAAAGCCAAACTGATCGTCACCTAGCGCATTCTCAATTTTCTTTTCCATTCTTCTGTATATTATTCTTGTAAGCAGCTTCGATGCATGAGCTGTTAAGCTGATTGTGCGATAATTCTCGCACTTGTCAGCTCTTGCCGTCTTCGGAATTGTGTGGATGATGCTTTTCCGAAAGTCAGATGGTATGTCGCCAGACTCATATATTCTACACACCAACGTGAATAGTCGTTTTGTTGCCACTTCCCCCAATGATTTTAGAAATTCTGATGGAATGTTATCTATCCCTTCTGCCCTATTTGACCGTAAGTCCTCCAAAGCTCTTTTAAATTCCGATTCTAATACTGGATCCCCTATCTCTTCTAAATCGACACCTGTTTCTTCTTCTATCACATCAGACAAATCTTCACCCTCATAGAGGCTTTCAATGTATTCTTTCCACCTATCTGCTCTCTCCTCTGCATTTAACAGTGGAATTCCCGTTGCACTCTTAATGTTACCACCGTTGCTTTTAATGTCACCAAAGGTTGTTTTGACTTTCCTGTATGCTGAGTCTGTCCTTCCGACAATCATATCTTTTTTAATGTCTTCACATTTTTCCTGCAGCCATTTCGTCTTAGCTTTCCTGCACTTCCTATTTATTTCATTCCTCAGCGACTTGTATTTCTGTATTCCTGATTTTCCCGGAACATGTTTGTACTTCCTCCTTTCATCAATCAACTGAAGTATTTCTTCTGTTACCCATGGTTTCTTCGCAGCTACCTTCTTTGTACCTATGTTTTCCTTCCCAACTTCTGTGATGGCCCTTTTTAGAGATGTCCATTCCTCTTCAACTGTACTGCCTACTGCGCTATTCCTTATTGCTGTATCTATAGCGTTAGAGAACTTCAAACGAATCTCGTCATTCCTTAGTACTTCCGTATCCCACTTCTTTGCGTATTGATTCTTCCTGACTAATGTCTTGAACTTCAGCCTACTCTTCATCACTACTATATTTTGATATGAGTCTATATCTGCTCCTGGGTACGCCTTACAATCCAGTATCCGACTTCGGAATCTCTGTCTGACCATGTAATCTAATTGAAATCTTCCCGTATCTCCCGGCCTTTTCCAAGTATACCTCTTCCTCTTGTGATTCTTGAACAGAGTATTCGCTATTACTAGCTGAAACTTGTTACAGAACTCAATTAGTCTTTCTCCTCTTTCATTCCGCGTCCCAAGCCCATATTCTCCTGTAACCTTTTCTTCTACTCCTTCCCCTACAACTGCATTCCAGTCGCCCATGACTATTAGATTTTCGTCCCCCTTTACATACTGCATTACCCTTTCAATATCCTCATACACTTTCTCTATCTGTTCATCTTCAGCTTGCGACGTCGGCATGTATACGTGAACTATCGTTGTCGGTGTTGGTCTGCAGTCGATTCTGATTAGAACAACCCGGTCACTGAACTGTTCACAGTAACACACCCTCTGCCCTACCTTCCTATTCATAACGAATCCTACACCTGTTATACCATTTTCTGCTGCTGTTGATATTACCCGACACTCATCTGACCAGAAATCCTTGTCTTCCTTCCACTTCACTTCACTGACCCCTACTATGTCTAGATTGAGCCTTTGCATTTCCCTTTTCAGATTTTCTAGTTTCCCTACCACTTTCAAGCTTCTGACATTCCACGCCCCGACTCGTAGAACGTTATCCTTTCGTTGATTATTCAATCTTTTTCTCATGGTAACCTCCCCCTTGGCTGTCCCCTCCCGGAGATCCGAATGGGGGACTTTTCCTGAATCTTTTGCCAATGGAGAGATCTTCATGATACTTCTTCAATTACAGGCCACATGTCCTGTGGATACACGTTACGTGTCTTTAATGCAGTGGATTCCATTGCCTTCTGCATCCTCATGTCGTTGATCATTGCTGATTCTTCCGCCTTTAGGGGCAATTTCCCACCCCTAGGACAAGAGAGTGCCCTGAACCTCTATCCGCTCCTCCGCCCTCTTTGACAAGGCCGTTGGCAGAAGGAGGCTGACTTCTTATGCCGGAAGTCTTCGACCGCCAATGCTGATTATTTATCAAAATTTAGGCAGAGGCGGGGATCGTACCCTGGACCGAAGACGTTTTGATTACGAATCAAAGACGCTACCCATAGACCACGATGGAGTAACATCTATTAAATGTCTGGGACTATGAGCATGGAACGATTTGAAATGGAACGACCAGACAAAATTACGATTAATTTTGTCTGCCAGATTGAGAGTTTTCGGAAAAATTCTCAGGAGGTGCAGTCCAACCAAGAGGGGGGTAGCTTACAAAACCCTCGATCGACGGCTGAATATTGATCGCTAGTCTTTGAATCGTACCAGAAATGATTCATTGAGCAAATAAGATTCCAGTAAGGGCAGCACATTTGGTCACCGGTAAATTTAGAAAAGGCGCAAGTGTCACGCAGGTACTCACTCAACTCTAGAGGCAGACTTTACAAGACATGCGTTTACTGTTGAATGTCCGAGAGCGTACTTTCCTGAGGGAGTGGATCAATATATTTCGCGAAAAGTTCGTGGAGGTGAACTAAGAAAGATTTGAGGTCATATGGAGGCTTAACCACACCGACCAAGCAAGAAAAGGGAAAGGAGGATGGTTACAGTCGTAGATGAAGTACCTGTCCATCACACAGCGTAAGGCGGCTTCCAGAGTATACGTCTAGATGCAGACTGAAACCCTACCATGTCTTGTAAAACTATCACTGAAAGTTCAGTGGACGTTTGAACAAATTCTATCTGATTTTTATACCAAATTTTCAAAAGCAGAACCCTGGAAAGCATAATCTGGCTTCGAAAGTTAATTATTGTCGTGGCAGAACTCTCACAAGGCAAACATGGCTTTTGTATGGCATTTATAACTATCACAGATCCAACATTAAGTATATATACACTGCCTAAACAAGGACAAAAAGTGCAGTGAACTTTGCGTTATAGGCTTGGTTCGTGCGGGGCAAATATGCTTGCCATCTGTTACAGTTACCACTTGAAAAACTAGTAATCAATGAGCTGTGGCTGATCTGAATATTATCTAACTACTACTCCGAGTTGCATCCCTTGAGCTGCGTCATGACGCCCTTACCCGACAGCTGAAGAATTCTATGAAAGATAGCTGGTACAGGAATTGCAAAGCAAATAGCCGTCTTTCTTTTAAAACAATATTAACAATGGAAAATGGAAGGCAAAGCCACGTGGCTGTATACATGGATAAAGAATATCCTCTAATTCAATAAATACGGTTGCGAAAAAATTCGAGAATGAATATTACAATATTGGAAATAATAAAAAGAAATGGTAGTTGCACTTGGTCAGTATATATCATCAGTACAAGTAAAACACAACTTTGCTAACTACATAGTCACTTGTTGAAACCCTTAATGAAATCTACAAAATTTTTAGTATGCCCTTTGAGAGAGATTGTGTGTGTGTGTGTGTGTGTGTGTGTGTGTGAGAGAGAGAGAGAGAGAGAGAGAGAGAGAGAGAGAGAGAGACAGACAGACAGACGGTAACTGAAACGCTATAACCGTAAGCTGAACGAGAATGAGTTGCACGGTAAAGTCTAAACAGTGTGTCCCAGTTGCGTTAGGATTATGGCTACGATGAATGAAAGCTGGTGGGTTATGTCAAAAAAAAATCGCTGTATTTACTCAAAACTGTCTCCTTCTGAATCAAAACACAGCTGAAATTGTTTTGAAAAAGTCGATATAGTCCTTTTTTGCATTTGCTTTTGTGTACCAGTACAATTTTCTCCGATGTCATTAATTGCCTCATAGCGGTGTACTTTCATTGCCAACTTCAATTTGGGGAACGACCAGAAGTCGGCTGGGGCCAAATGCGGCGAATACGGTGGGTGACCCAGAACTGTGATCAATTTGCTAGCCAAAAACTGGTGCACAATCTTCGCTTCGTGGGCTGGGATGTCGCCATGGACGAGCAACCTGCCTCTCGGTATTCGAGTCGAATTTGACGAATTCTCGCCTACAAACGCTCGAGGACTTAAGAAACTTGATGTTGCCTCACTGCTTCGCTGCCATTTTACGATGAGTGTCAGACACAAACTATTACATTCGCGGCCAAGATGCCTCCTGCAGCAACGCTTTGACATTCTACACAGCTCTTTCTGATACTTCAAGGACTGTAACGCCGGCACTCGCCACGAGATAGTATTGCAGTATGGAATCTCACACAAGGAGTCCTAACGGAACTGGGACACACTGTGCACGTACAGCAGGCAATCTTCTTATCCTTTTGAACCAGAAAGCATGCTGGAGGCCCGAAAGAGCAAAAATTTTTTTTTCTGAACGTCTAAACCGCACCAATGCAAGACACTAAGCGAAGTCCTTTCTCTTTCAGGTCATGTCGATACCTCAGTTTTGGAGGTCTGCCCTCTAACTGTCTCATGCTGGTCAAAGTTACTGAATTGAGAGACATATGACACGCTACGCTGAGCAGAGGTATCTGCCACATGCCGGTCGAAATCGCTAGGGAAACAAAGAGACTCGCGACGTGTGCTTGAGAGGAATACATGGAATTGTGAAACAGTACGGCGCGGACGACGTTGCCGATTTTCAAGATGTTCCAACGCAGGATCACGTGAGTTCGTCGTAGCCGTTCTACAGGGTGCTTCACAATTAATGTTACACAATTCTATAGGTTTTACAGGGGACTTAATAAATCAAGCTTTACATAGGAACCCTTGTACTGAAACGATTTATTTCCATGTTACAAGGAAAACAAGAGCTACACAATAGCGGGCTAAATGTTTCTTACGCACAATGATGCGATGTCATGTGATGACCCCTGATTCCATCTGCCCATCTCCCTTGTTTTCACGCTTACTGGTGATGCGTCAGCAGGATGCCTAAGTACACGTTCGCGGAGTACACCGATATGTTGTTAATTTCGGGTGATGCTCGCCGCAATGGAAGAGAAACCAAACGTCTGTACCACGGATACTTCCTAAATCGTGTGACTCTATCTCATTCCATGGCTGCCAGAGTAGAACAACGGCTGCTGCGAAGTGAAAACTTCACAAGCGACAGAGCAAACTGTGGTGCTTCAAGAAGGTGGCACACTGTGGTATTGGAAGAGGAAGTGCTTCATCGACGAGTACTCAAGCCATTGCACATGCCTCGCATGTTTCTAACTTGTCTGTCTGGTATGTTCTGCAGGAACAGCAACTCCACCCATATAACAGTTAGAAGGTACACGCCATGCTATGGGCGGATTCTGTGCTACGTGTCAAATTATGTGATTGGTTTTTACACCATTGTGTGATTTTTCCTCAGTTTCCTAGCCGAATTTTGTTCACTAACAAAGCGCGTTTCAACAGTGATGTTTTGCGCGCTCAAAATAGCCTCATTTGGCCTCAAGAACACCCAGATTCAGCTCCTTTAGACTTTTTTGCGGGACCACATGAAGAGTCTTGTTTACGAGATGCCTGTCCAGTCGGAGGAACATCTGGTTGCATGGATCATGGCTGTGGCAGAAGTGATTAACCATGCACCCGCATGTTGGACGGAGTTTATTCCAACTTACTGCGCAGATACACTGTCTGCACCGAACTTGGCAGTCGTCACATCGAATAGCTGTCGCAAAATCACAGTAAACATGAGTGAAATGTGTTCGTTTTGTTTTCATTGTAACATGGAAACGAACCATTTCCGGACGTGGTTTCCTATGTAAAACTTGATCTACTAAGTCCCCTCTACAACCTATAGAAGTGTGCAACATGAATTGTGGAACACCCCATATATCATCTACTCCTACAGGGTGGTCCATTGACAGTGACCGGGCCAAATATCTCACGAAATAAGCATCAAACGAAAAAACTACAAAGAACGAAACTCGTCTAGCTTGAAGGGGGAAACTAGATGGCGCAATGGTTGGCCCACTAGATGGCGCTGCCATAGGTCAAACGGATATCAACTGCATTTTTTTTAATAGGAACCCCCATTTTTTATTACATGTTCGTGTAGTACGTAAAGAAATATGAATGTTTTAGTTGGACCACTTTTTTCGCTTTGTGATAGATGGCGCTGTAATAGTCGCAAACATATAAGTACGTGGTATCACGTAACAGTCCGCCAGTGCGGACGGTATTTGCTCCGTGATACATTAGCCGTGTTAAAATGGACCGTTTACCAATTGCGGGAAAGGTCGATATCATGTTGATGTATGGCTATTGTGATCAAAATGCCCAACGGGTGTGTGCTACGTACGCTGCTCGGTATCCTGGACGACATCATCCAAGTGTCCGGACCGTTTGCCGGATAGTTACGTTATTTAAGGAAACAGGAAGTGTTCAGCCACATGTGAAACGTCAACCACGACCTGCAACAAATGATGGTGCCCAAGTAGGTGTTTTAGCTGCTGTCGCGGCTAATCTGCACATCAGCAGCAGATAAATTGCGCGAGAATCGGGAATCTCAAAAACGTCGGTGTTGAGAAAGCTACATCAACATCGATTGCACCCGTGCCATATTTCTATGCACTAGGAATTGCATGGTGACTTTGAACGTCGTGTACAGTTCTGAGACTGGGCACAAGAGCAATTACGGGACGGTGACAGATTTTTTGAACGCGTTCGATTTAGCGGCGAAGTGTCATTCACCAACAGCGGTAACGTATACCGGCATAATTTGCACTATTGGGCAACGGAAAATCCACGATGGCTGCGACAAGTGGAACATCAGCGACCTTGGCGGCTTAATGTATGGTGCGACATTATGGGATGAAGGATAATTAGCCACCATTTTATCGCTGGCAATCTAAATGGTGGAATGTATCCTGATTTCCTACGTAATGTTCTACCGATGTTACTACAAGATGTTTCACTGCATGACATAATGGCGATGTACTTCTAACATGATGGATGTCCGGCACATAGCTTGCGTGCGGTTGAAGCGGTATTGAATAGCATATTTCATGACAGGTGGATTGGTCGTCGAATCACCATACCATGGCCCGCACGTTCACCGGATTTGACGTCCCCGGATTTCTTTCTGTGCCGGTCGGGGTGGCCGAGCGGTTCTAGACGTTACAGTCTGGAACCACGCGACCGCTACGGTCGCAGGTTCGAATCCTGCCTCGGGCATGGTTGTGTGCCATGTCCTAAAGTTAGTTAGATTTAATTAGTTCTAAGTTCTAGGGGACTGATGACCTCAGATGTTAAGTCAGTGCTCAGGGCCATTTGAACCATTTTTCTTTATGTGGGGAAAGTTGAAGGATATTTGCTATCGTGATCCACCGACAACGCCTGACAACATGCGTCAACGCATTGTCAACGCATGGGCGAACATAACGGAAGGCGAACTACTCGCTCTTTAGAGGAATGTCGATGCACGTATTGCCAAATGCCTTGAGGTTGACGGACATCATTTTGAGCATTTATTGCATTAATGTGGTATTTACAGATAATCACGCTGTAACAGCATGCGTTCTCAGAAATGATAAGTTCACAAAGGTACATGTACCACATTGGAACAACTGAAATAAAACGTTCAAACGTATCTACGATCTGTATTTTAATTTAAAAAACCTACCTGTTACCATCTGTTCGTCTAAAATTGTGAGCCATATGTTTGTGACTATTACAGCGCCATCTATCACAAAGCGAATACAGTGATCCAACTTTACAGAGATTTCTTTACGTACTACACGAATATGTAATAAAAAAAATGGGGGTTCCTATTTAAAAAAAACGCAGTTGTTATCCGTTTGACGTATGGCAGCGCCATCTAGCGGGCCAACCATAGCGCCATCTGGTTTCCCCCTTCAAGTTAGACGTGTGGTTCTTTGTAGTTTTTTCGTTTGATGCTTACTTCGTGAGATATTTGTCCCGGTCACGATCAATGGACCATCCTGTATATCAAGGCTTCCCAACCTTTTCAGCTGGCGGACCCTTTCTTCAGTCGAAAATCCATGGCGGACCCCTAATCAGTCAAGAGCACAGTAACATTAAATTTCAGAGCGAAACCCATGGGAACTGAAAGCTGAAAGCTTCTTAATGCAAGTGCCATGTTCCAAGCCCCCCCCCCCCCCCCCAGCGGATTTCGTATAAGCCGCTTTTGGTTGGTCAGGTAAACACTTTGCTTCTATAAAGCCGTTTTCCAGTTCCACAATCGATTTTCGTGCCCATGTAAACAGCTCGGAAAGTCTAGTTATTTTTACGTCTTTGCGTATCTTATGAATAGCAGCTGTCAGTCCACAGCCGGCAGCTAGCAGGCGGCGTTGCAACAGTGTACTGCCAGTTCAAATGATTCAAATGGCTCTGAGCACTATGGGACTCAACTGCTGAGGTCATTAGTCCCCTAGAACTTAGAACTAGTTAAACCTAACTAACCTAAGGACATCACAAACATCCATGCCCGAGGCAGGATTCGAACCTGCGACCGTAGCGGTCTTGCGGTTCCAGACTGCAGCGCCTTTAACCGCACGGTCACTTCGGCCGGCGTACTGTCAGTTGGTAGCTGGCAACTGGCAGGTTACGTGGCAACAGTTTAGCCACAGCTGACAACTTCTACTTGGACACTATATGGTGGCAGTCAGCCTCGACTGTAAACAAATTAGGAAAACAAATAAACAGACTCTCTTATTTCTATATAAGAAGACAAAGCATTTCACATGACGTAAGACTTTTCTTCTCAAAGGAAACAATTCTGGCAGAGGAGGTTATTTTCACATAACAAATCCGGCTGTGGAGCTTCTTGTGATTGTTCTTCCTTTGGTCGTCCTCCATCCTTATTCATTTCAACTGGAAACTTCCCTTGTTGTGAAGGCGATGGAGAAACTGCACCCTTCTTCAGTGATCCTGACTTGAGCCACCGATCCATGTTAGAAGTAATAAACTGATCAAAAATCGACTTATGAAATAGGTAGTGCACTGACAAAGCAAGTTTAACATTTAATGATGCCTGGGGCCGCATACGTGCCAGCGAGCTCTGTGATTGGTCGACAAAGCTCGCTCCGCGCATGCGTAACAGGTTTCAGCGCATCTAGCGCCGTGAGCCGGCGCACAAACGACCCCCGTATTGTTGCGAAACAGTCGATCAGAGAAGCCGCATTCTCCGACACTAAACTGTGTATGCATTCTCACTTAGGAACCGCAAAGGCTGCTTGGGAATACGACCTGAAGTAAAGGTACACATGTTTTTCACACGAAAAATAAAATAGTGATGAAGTAGATTTTCACGTTTTTATTCACTAATTTTACTCATTATTTTACACGATTTGGTGAAAGGTGGCCGCGGACCCCCTAGAAAGAGCCGGCGGACCACTAAGGGATCCGCGGACCACACGTTGGGAAGCTCTGTTGTATATCATCTACTCGCACATCGCTCCAAAGCGTCCAGCCTGTTACTGTAAGGGGATGGTAATAGTTTGATCGGTGAGCTTAGTCTCTACATTTAAGTCTACATGATTACTTTGAAATTTGTAATTAAGTGCTTGGTACAGAATCCATCGAATTAAACTTATCCTCCACTCCAAACGCAACACGGCCCCTGGTCACGACTGTGTCACCTACCGCCACCTTAGAGAAAGCCCCTATTCCTTCCTAACTGTAATCGCTCATCTCTCTAACGTCATCCTCTCTATCGACTTCTACCCTGACCTGTGGAAGACTTCCCGCGTCCTCTTATTCCACAAAACCAACAAACCCCCTTCTGCCGCCTCTTCCTATCGTCCCATCTGCCTCACCTCCGTCTTCAGTAAGGTCTTCGAATCCATCCTCTCCCGCCGTATCCATCAGCACATCCTCCCCCTTACCCAGTATAGCTTCCGACCCTCCTTCTCCACTGAAGACCAACTCCTTCGTTCACCTTCTCTCCCTCCAGCTCAAATCCCGTCGCTTCGCCATTTTTGTTTCCTTTGGCCTCCAAAATGCCTATGACCGTGTATGGCATCCTGGTCTCCTCTTTAAACTCCAAACCTACGCCCTGCCTATCAATTTTGTCCGTCTGGTCGCTTCCTTCCTCTCGCGCCGTCCTTCCTATGTCACCCTCCACAACACCAACTCCCGTATCTTTTATCCCACTGCTGTCGTCCCCCAGGGCACTGTCCTCTCCCCTCTCGTTTATCTCGTGTATACGGCTGATACGCCCAAGCCACCCCCACCTGTCCACCTCCTCCAGTATGCTGATGACATCGCCTTCCTGGCTTTCTATCCTACCCTTCAATGGTCCCAACGCACCCTCCAAATCCACCTTAACCAGTTCACCACTTGGTGTAACCAGTGGTTCCTCCGTCTCAACCCCTCGAAAACCCAGGCAATCATCATAGGCCGCACCACCCGCTCCTTTCGTCTCCATGATTTTTACCTCACCCTTCATGGTCGTCCCATCCAGCTCACCCCCACCCTGAGATACCTTGGCCTCACCCTCGACCATCACCTCACCTGGACCCCTCACCTCCAGACCATCCAGCAGAAAGCCCATTCCAGCCTTCGCCTTCTGAAACTCCTTTCTGGCTGGACATGGGGATTGCATCCTTCTACCATCCTCCACACCTACAAATCCCTCATCCGTCCTATCCTCTGTTATGCCAGCGTTGCTTGGATCTATGCAGCCACCCGCTTTTACAAGGCCCTCCAAATCCTCGAATGCCATGCGCTCCACCTTGCCTTGTGTATCCGCCTTCCTTTCTCCACACAGCGCCTGTATGAACTCATCCCCTACCCCTACCTCCTCCTGTTCCTCCAACATCTCCACATCCTTTACACTGTCCGCAGGCTTGTTCCCCCCCCCCCCCTCCCACCTTCTGGTTTCCTCCTCCCTCTCCACCCCCCGCCTGTTGTCGCGCCTCTATCGCTGTATCCCACCCTCTCTCCACCTCCACACCCAACAGAGCAATTTTCAGCGCCTCCCCCTCCCAGATGATGAACTTCGCCGTGACATATACCCTTCCTTCCAGCCATAACCTGGCCTTGTTCCCTCCCCTCCCCAGGGCCCCCTTTTTCCTCTACCCTCTCCTTCTCCCAGAGCGGATTTTCCTCCTCCTCCCTCCCCCCCCCACCCCGTGACACCCAGCATTCCATCCTTGCCTCTCTCATTCCCACATCCCTCCCTACCCGTCCCTCTTCAGCGCACCCCCCGCCCATCTCCCCCCTCTCTTCTCCTCCCTCCCTTCTTCCGGTCTCCCTCATCTCCTTGCGCCTGGCAGATCCTACGTTTTGATCATCGTCAGTGTGCCACGTCAGTGTTGTGTTTAGTGCTGTTTCCCCTGTGCGTCGAGAGGTGTGATTTTAATTGTGTGCTGGCCTTGTACTTGGTGTTACTGTCAGTGTTTGCTATGTGCTACGCACATCCATCGATACTTTTATGCTCCAGTCATACTGTGCCTTGTGCTCTTTTAATTGTCCCAGTATGTGGTTTTTTGTGTGCGCTACTTTTTTACGGTTTTTATCTCCATTTTACAGTAGCCCCTTTTTTGTCTGTTGTCTTCCATGATGTTCCCCCTTTTTTATATCTATGTTCACCATGTTTCCTGCTTTGTATATTTTTAAATGTCTTCTATTGTTTGTTCTATGTCTTTCGGCTGAAGAGCAGCGCATATGCTGCTGCCAGCCCGCCCCGCTGGGAAATGGAAATACAATAAAGGAAAAAAAAATCCATCGAATTACTTTCACTTTCCGTTGTCGAACAGCGCGCGGAAAAAGCGACTATATTTCAGCGTATCGTGAACGTGTCCAGAGTGCGCTGTTTGTCGAATGCGAGAGCCGGGCCGCGCGGGACGTGGGAGGTGGTTAGGTGTCGTGAGGATGCGGGCCGCCAGACGAGGCCGGCGGCGCTAAGTGTGGCACTGTGCCTCGCCTCGCCTGCGCGTCCTTGGCTGGCGGCGCGGCGCGGCGCCAGGATGCGGGTAGCGGCTGGAGCGGCCGGCAGCGACAGGTGGGCAGCGGACCACTCCGCCACGCTCCGGCTGTCCTCCGCCGCCCGCCGTCCCGCTGCCGATCGCTTCGACCCACAGCAGCCGCTACTGGCACCGCCACTTGACGGACTCGCTTCGAAAATACCAGTCTAGCGACAGAGGCATTCGGCAGGCTTAGAGCCGGTTTCCACACAGGGCACCGTGCTCCGACTGTGCTCTCGCCGTGTCGCGTCACGCGCATTCCCACAAAACATATCGTGTGCGAGCTGTGATCAGCCACCAGTGGAGCAAATAGACGAAGATGTTGTTGTGGCTTTCGGGACTTACTTAGTTTTGTTGAGGAGAAAGCAAGATCTGGAAAGAAAATAACATTGTTACTACACTAGTGGCCATTAAAATTACTACACCAAGAAGAAATGCAGATGATAAACGGGTATTCATTGGACAAATGTATTATACTAGAACTGACACGTGATCACATTTTCACGAAATTTGGGTGCATAGATGCTGAGAAATCAGTACCCAGAGCAACCAACTCTGGCTGTAATAACGGCCTTGATACGCCTGGGCATTGAGTCAAACAGAGCTTGGATGGTGTGTACAGGTACAGCTGCCCATGCCGCTTCAACACGATACCACAGTTCGTCAAGAGTAACGATTGGCGTATTGTGACGAGCCAGTTCCTTGGCCACCATTGACCAGACGTTTTCAATTGGAGAATGTGCTGGCCAGGGCAGCAGTCGGACATTTTCTGTATCCAGAAAGGCCCGTACAGCACCTGCAACATGCCGTCGTGCATTATCCTGCTGACATGTAGGGTTTCGCAGGGATCGAATGAAGGGTAGAGCCACGGGTCGTAACACATCTGAAATGTAACGTCCACTGTTCAAAGTGCCGTCAATGCGAACAAGAGGTGACTGAGACGTGTAACCAATGGCACCCCATACCATCACGCCGGGTGATACACCAGTATGGCGACGACGAATACACGCTTCCAATGTGTGTTCACCGCGATGTCGCCAAACACGGATGCGAACATCATGGTGCTGTAAACAGAACCTGGATTCATCTGAAAAAATGACGTTTTCCCATTCGTGCACCCAGCTTAGTCGTTGAGTACACCATCGCAGACACTCCTGCCTGTGATGCAGCGTCAAGGGTAACCGCAGCCATGGTCTCCGAGCTGGTAGTCCATGCTACTGCAAACGTCGTCGAACTGTTGGTTGTTGTCTTGCAAACGTCCTCATCTGTTGATCAGGGATCGAGACGTGGCTGCACGATCCGTTACAGCCATGCGGATAAGATGCCTGTCATCTCGACTGCTAGTGATACGAGGCCATTGGGATCCAGCACGGCGTTCCGTATTACCCTCCCGAAGCCACCGATTCCATATTCTGCTAACAGTAATTGGATCTCGACCAACGCGAGCAGCAACGTCGCGATACGATAAACCGGAATTGCGATAGGCTACAATCCGACGTTTATCAAAATCGGAAACGTGATGGTACGCCTTTCTCCTCCTTACACGAGATATCACAACAATGCTTCCCCAGGCAACGGCGGTTAACTGCTGTTTGTGTATGAGATATCGATTCGAAACTTTCCTCATGTCAGTACGTTGTAGGTGTCGCAACCGCCGCCTACCTTGTGTGAATGCTCTGTAACTGTGGCTGCGTGGTACAGCGCGTGTTATACCATAGACTCTGTAACAATGTATGACTGAATAAACGGTCTCTAGCTTGGAAACCATGCATTTCCGGACGTAAGTTCGTTAGACCTTTCTTGTTCGCTATCCTCTCATAGATCAATCCGTAGAGTTTGTACACGGCGGAAGAAATAATCCTGTATAAAAGAACAAGAACAACTTATTGATCTCAATTGTGATACTTCATTGAAGAGTAAAGCAAGCTCATACATCACATTGACTTTTTAATTTAAATTCTGAATGCTCTTGAAATCCTCGTTGCTGAATTGTAAATATTGTTCGTTTCATAGGTTTTGAATAAATGAAAATGTGTTAAAGATAAACAATTTGTTCCATATTTTCGTTATAATAATTCACGTTGTTTTTGTTTCTGTTACGTGAAAGCCTTCTAAATTGAGGTTGGTAAAACGGAGAATAAGACAAAGAAAATATAAAAATGACTATTTTCATTAATAAAATGGTCTGGGGCCTTAATGCTTTTTGTACTCATGAAGGTGGCGCTGAGGAAATACATCTGAGAACCTCGGGCCTATAGGAAAGTTCTATCGCCAGAAGACTGAAGCGAAATGCAGAAGGATCTGCAGAGGGTCGATGAATACTGCAGGGACTGGCAGTGAACGCAGAACGTAAGTAAATAGGCAAAGAGGCGAAGAAAGCCATAATTACTCGATTATCCAACTAACGATAAACCACTGGAAACAGTAACTACCACGAAACAGATAACAGAAATTAGAAGAAGCTGAAGGAAATGAAATTCATGTGCGAAAGAAGTAGCTGACAAAACACTTCCTCGAAAGATTGTTGATTATTGTTGTTCAGTGTACGAATGTTACCAGGACGGATTGATAGAAGAGACAGAGAAGATCCAACGAAGTGCGACTCATTTCGTCACGGGATCGTTCAGTCTGGGCGAGATCGTTAGGGAGATGTTCGACGAACTACAGTAGCAAACACTGTGAGAGAGGCATCACTGAGAGGTGTACTGTCGAATTTCGGAGAACTTTGTTCCATATCGAATGGAACACGGAAGAGGGGGAGGAAGCTATAGCAGCACCATAAGTACCCTGCGTCAACAGATTGTGAGGTGGCTTGCGGAGAACAGATGTAAATGTGGTTTCGGTGTCACTGGTCTTTTAGTGGGGTATTCACCAACAGTAGGTAAGGGCCGGTTTCCACGTGGCGTACCGTATTCAGACTGTGTTTCGACTGTGATCATGGGTTGGGGGTTGATTTAGGGGAAGAGATCAAACAGCGAGATCATCGGTCTCATCGGATTAGGGAAGGATGGGGAAGGAAGTCGGCCGTGCCCTGTCAAAGGAACCATCTCGGCATTTGCCAGAAGCGATTTAGGCAAATCACGGAAAACCTAAATCATGATGGCCGGATGCGGGATTGAATCTTCGTCGACCCGACTGCGAGACCAGTGTGCTAACCACTGCGCCACTTCGCTTGGTCGACTGTGCACAGATGTGTCACGAAACATGAGATCGGTACTGAGCTCGTCCTACTAACTTTGCATGGGCGTCATGAACATCGTTTCCACATAGCCTGCTGTGTCGCTGCTATGTCTACGCCGTGTGCATGTCGTGCTGTGGGCTAACCTTCGCGGGAGCGATTCCAGATGACAGGTGCGCAGCGGGAACGCAGTACGTCATGTGGGAACTAAGTGAAGGCACCGGTACGTCGCCGTTGGCGGTCGTTCAGTGTTCGGCTACGACCAGCTTTGCCAGAACTACTACGAATCTCTCTCGAACGCACGTGTCCTGTCTGACGTCAACACTAGGCTTCCCGTATTTTTCATAAACGTGGACAAGTAGATTGTAAGACTTCTTTAGCGGCATCCAGAGCTCTACGATTTGTCACGTGAAGAATACTACAATAACCTTGTGAAACACTATACATGGAGGGACATCGCTAAGCAGCTCACCAAACCCAGTAATTATAGGTTCTGTTTTCCTCTTCGTGTTAGCTTTTGTTGAAGGTAACAGTAACAATATTTTTCCCAGTCACCTGTAATATTGTTTACTCGTAGGTAACGTATGCAGAAGCAAATGGGCACTTCTGGGGTCGTATTTTATTCGAGCTCGTGTTGGACGCAAAATCACATCTTGCTAGGCTGCAAAGAAGATAGAGACATGTAGATTGGAAGACGAAATGCAGTTTAGTTCCGTTTCTGCAAAACCGCGAGACTTGCATCAACATTCAAAGCTCGCTAGACGACGTTGTGAACAGGGAAGAAAACGAGGATGCTGAGGTAGGTCCATCCTCGGTGGGCCGTAATACTTCCCCTACCGCAAGTTCTACAAAATCAAGGCGTGCTGGCCAGATAAACAGAAACCATACGTCTTAGATCTCCCATGGGAGAGCTAATAACAATCTGTAAATTGCACTGACTGATTGTCTAAGAGGCTATTAAATATCGTGTCCAGTTGCCCCTCTCCTTTTCTAGCTCTGAATAGAGCGTGAATCTACACTACTGGCCATTAAAATTGCTACACCACGAAGATGACGTGCTAGAAGCGAAATTTAACCGACAGGAAGAAGATGCTGTGATATGGAAATGATTAGCTTTTCAGAGCATTCACACAAGGTTGGCGCCGGTAACGACACCTACAACGTGCTGACATGAGGAAAGTTTCCAACCGATTTCTCATACACAAACAGCAGTTGACCGGCGCTACCTAGTGAAACCTTGTGGTGCCTCGTGTAAGGAGGAGAAATGCGTACCATCACGTTTCCGACTTTGATAAAGGTCGGATTGTAGCCTATCGCGATTGCGGTTTATCGTATCGCGACATTGCTGCTCACGTTGGTCGAGATCCAATGACTGTTAGGAGAATATGGCATCGGTGGGTTCAGGAGGGTAATACGGAACGCTGTGCTGGATCCCAACGGCCTCGTATCACTAGCAGTCGAGATGACAGGCATCTAATCTGCATGGCTGTAACGGATCGTGCAGCCACGTCTCGATCCCTGGGTCAACAGATGGTGACATCTGCAAGTCAACAACCAGCTGCACGAACAGTTCGACGCCGTTTGCAGCAGCATGGACTATCAGCTCGGAGACCATGGCTGCGGTTACCCTTGACGCTGCATCACAGACAGGAGTGTCTGCGATGGTGTACTCAACAACGAACGTGGGTGCACGAATGGGAAAACGTCATTTTTTCAGATGAATCCAGGTTCTGTTTACAGCATCATGATATTCGTATCCGCGTTGGGCGTCATCGCGGTGAACGCACATTGGAAGCGTGTATTCGTCATCGCCATACTAGCGCATCAGCCGGCGTGATGGTACGGGGTGCCATTGGTTACACGTCTCGGTCACCTCTTGTTCGCATTGACGGCACTTTGAACAGTAGACGTTACATTTTAGATGCGTTACCACCCGTGGCTCTACCCTTCATTCGATCCCTGCGAAACCCTCCATTTCAGCAGGATAATGCACGAACACATGTTGCAGGTCCTGCACGGGCCTTTCTGGATACAGAAAATGTTCGACTGCTGCTCTGGCCAGCACATTCTCCAGATCTCTCTCCCACTGGAAACGTCTGGTGAATGGTGACCGAGCAACTGGCTCGTCACAATACGCCAGTCACTACTCTTGATGAACTGTGGTATCGTGTTGAAGCTGCATGAGCAACTGTACCTGTACACGCCATCCAAGCTCTGTTTGACTCAATGCCCAGGCGTATCAAGGCCGTTATTACGACCAGAGGTGGTTGTTCTGAGTACTGATTTCTCAGGATCTTTGCACCCAAATTGCGTGAAAATGTAATCACATGTCGGCTCTAGTATAATATATTTGTCCAATGAATACCCGTTTATCATCTGCATTTCTTGTTGGTGCAATTTTAATGGCTAGTAGTGTATTTTGAAACTTAATAACCATTTAGAGATTTCACTTCAGCTTCGTTTCATGTTTTGTCGCACTATTGTAAGACTCGGTAACGCCTCGAAAGTGTCTTTATGTGAATGTAATTGTTAGGCATTCTCTGAACATTAAAATATATTTACAACAATCTTAGAAAAAACTTTATCCATATAAATATATGCATAAACAGAAGCAGCAGACTAAGACTAAAAATATCATCTGAAATAACACATTTCATGACAAGTGTCGGAAAATCATAACAACACATTATCGAAAACAAATTGTTTTAAATACCTACGAGGTTAGATAACAAGCAACACAAAAGAAAATATAGCCTTAGAAAATAGAGTACATAGAACGGAAAGTACATTCCAAATGACAAGACAAAATAAAAATATGAGCTTTGTCCTGTAACACAAAACAAAGACACTATCAAACAGTGGTAAAACGATATGCTGTATGTAGCAGAAACCTTAAACTATGAAGATTTGTGGATCTTGAAAAAACACAAAAAAAGCTGACAGAAGCATTTTAAGGAAAATACTGGGACGTAGAAGTAATAGTAATGTTGAATACAAAGTAAGATCAAACAGAGAGCTCTATTTGAGAATGGAAAAGCTAAATGATGTAATGAAGAAAAGAAGACTACAGCTTTGTGGCCACATTTGCGAGATGGATAATAAAAGACTAACCAAGCATACCTTTGACTTATTAAGAAGCTAAGAATCCAAACCAACGTGGGTCACCGAAATTGACAAAATATATAAAACACAGGAGTCATAGTAGGCGTAATAGATGACAAAATACCTTTTAGAGGATCAGCACAAAAGGCAGGTTTTCAGGAAAGAAAAAAGGTCTGCAAACGGAAGAAAGTGGAACCAGGAAGAAAAGGAGCGACACTCTCGAAGGATGAAGGAAGTTTGCGAAGCAATGAAAATCAAACGCAAAAGAAGCAAAACCAAAGCTGATTTATTGTACTCTCCTAAAGAAATATTTGAATAAATAAATAAAATACAATAATATTCACAGCTAACCGATCAGTTGTTATACTGGTACAAAGCTTGCTTCTCTCATTTAGATAGGTGTCGCATTTCGGTGCATTTCAACTTCCACGTGGGAATGGCTATAAAGTCGAAATCGTGGTAGTGTGAAATAAATGAATAGTGAAGTTACAGTTTAATGTCGGAAGTTTCTTCCAAAACAGTTGTGTATGTACCGGGATGATGAGTTTTACTATTTGGGCAGGAAAATAATTGATGATGGTCGAAGTAGAGAGGATATAAAATGTAGACTGGCAGTGGCAAGAGAAGAATTTCTGAACAAGAGAAATTTATAAACACTGAGTATAGAATTGTCAGGAAGTCCTTTCTGAAAATATTTGTATGGAGTGTAGTCATGTATGGAAGTGAAACATGGATGATAAACAGTTTAGACAAGAAAAGAATATGGTTCAAATGGCTCTAAGCACTATGGGGCTTGACATCTGAGGTCATCAGTCTTCTAGACTTAGAACCACTTAAACCTAACTAACCTAAGGACATCATCACGCACATTCATTCCCGAGGCTAGATTCGAACCTGCGACCGTAGCAGTAGCGCGGTTCTGGACTGAAGCGCCTAGAACCGCTCGGCTACAGCGGCCGGCCAAGATAAGAATAGAAGCATTTGAAATGTGGTGCTACACAATAATGCTGAAGATTAGATAGGTAGATTACGTAACTAATGAGGAGTTACTGAATAGAACTGCGGAGAAAATAAATTTGTGTTACAAGGGGCTCGGTTGGTAGGACACATTCTAAGACATCAAGTGATCACCAGTTTAGTACTGTAAGGAAACTTGAAGGAGGGGGGGGGGAGGGTAAAAATCGTAGAGGGGGCATAAGATATGAATACAGTAAGCAGATTCAGAAGGACGTAGGTTGCAGTAGTTAATCGGAGATGAAGAGGCTTGCTCAGTATGGAGTAGCATGGAGAGCTTCATCAAACCAGTCTTCCGACTGAAGACCACAACAGCAACATGTACTGAGAATGCTGCGAATCTGCGGCTATACTTGCGAACTCATGTACCCCCCCCCCCCCTCTCCTTTCTGAGTCGAGTCCACTTGTGTCCGACAACAGACTCAGGCGACAGATAGGCTACGGTGGAGACTAGCGAGTCCAATGTACAGGCACACATACACGGCGAGTTCGGAGATTACGTCATAGGACTCGCTGGCGAGTTTAGAGGGAGGATTCGGAGCTCATTTCCGATCTCTAGCGAACACTAGCACAACAGTGCCGTGTCCATCGTGGCATAGTGCTCTACTTCAGAAACTCAAATACACTTATTGACACTTTGTAGGTGTTTGCTCGTGGGACAATGAATCACTGCTTTACCAAAGTCCGTCTCGGAAGCACAGTGTCCATTTTCTGTACCGTTCATTCCTTCACTTTTCTTCAAGTACACGTATTAAGTTTAAATGACGGAGACAAACTGCAGAGTATGTTAGTAGTCAACGTAAATCGTTGAGCTCTGCGGACGAAGATACGAAGCAGGAACAGATAAAATTTAAAAGTATTGTACAATACGTCTTAGAGGCGCTGAACAAGGTTGTGGAGGGATGGGTAAGACCCTCTGTGGTTCAACAGCCATGTTACAATATTACCGCAAAACTAAAGATACCACCAACAGATGTTAAGGCGAAGTCTAAATCACAAACAGAAGCTAAACTTATCCACAATGAGCGATCTTCTATCTGTAACGAAACCTAGATCACAGAGAGAAGTCGTAATATGGTTTCTACGATGAATAATCGTGTGGAAGCTGAACTCGCAGATACTGAGATAGCTGATCGCGGAACAGGAAATCAACTAAACCCACTCAAAAATGGAAAGCTATCTGCGCCGATGAAATACCTATGAGATTATACAGAAATTGTGGGAAAGAACTTGCTTCTCATAGGAGCAACGAAGATTAACAAGTGAATGAAACAGAAATGCACTGGTCATTCTCGATTTCAAGAAGAAGCGAAGGCCGGATGCATCCAATTGAAGGCCTGTATTACTGTGTCAGTCTGTAACAGATAATGGAAAGTATTTTACGCTCAGGTATTACGACATTTTTGGAGTGTGAAAACATCGTCTACAGAAATCAACATGGACACCATAAGAAGAGATCTTGCGAAACAAACATCGCTCCAGAGCGCCCCCATAAACAAAGGCACCTGGATTGATATAGTGTGCCTTGACTTCCGGAAGGGATTCGATAGAGTTTCGCACTGTTGTTTATGTTTGATAATACATGTTTACCGAATAATTGTCGAGATTTGTGTCTAAACTGAGAACTTACTAGCAAAAAAACCCAGCATATTCTTCTTAACGGGAAGAAATCGGCATTTGTAAAAATAGTTTCGCGAGTACGCGAAGGAAGTGTTATAGGGACGTTAGTGATGTAGCGGGACTTTGAATTTCGCCGCGCTACACTCATTCCCTCAGATAAAAAATATCCCGTCGCAGCGGTATGAGCGCTCGACGGCAGAGAAACTACTAAAATTGTAACTCTTTTTTTTTGTTTTCTATCCGTTTCAATTGTCTCTTGATAGCCGAAGCTTAAGGCAGACGTGATCTGATTAAGACGAAAAAACTTATTAATGTGTAGACATTGTGGAAGTTGTTATGAAATTCGGAGGATGGAGAGAAGCAACTAAAATAAATTGCATTTAATAGCAAGACGGTTTTGTGTACATTAGAAATTCCTGGACAATGAAACTTATTGCAAGATTTCGGAGCCGACTTTTCACACAGAAATGAAGGAGATTTTTGAAGACCTGGACGCCGCACGAAAGAAGACAAGTTAACCTGGTAAAGGATGATTTATCTACGCCACTTCCCCATGTCATTTACATTTTGTTATTCTCTGTTTCTTTTCAGTAAGTTTTGTAGTGGAAATTGGTTTAACTTTTGCTCAAAAACGCCACAAGGACCACCCCAACTATAGCATTTCTGTAATACGAAGTCCGATTTGCTTTTCAATTTTCCCCTTTTTCACGGTCATTTACGATTTTAAAACCCCCTTTTTATTCACCATTTCTTCCCACATTTTCAACCTTTTCTTTTTCTTTTCTTCTCTCCTATTTTTTTTATTAACCACTACAGTGATTAAAATATTTATATTAACGACATGGCGAATAACGTCAGAGGGTTCGTGACTTTTCTGGCAGGTAACGTAGTTGTCTGTAGCAGTGGTTCTGAAGCTGTGGGGCGCGATCCCCTGGAGGCTCTGTGTGGGCGGGGGGTAGACGTGAATGACGTGCAAGGGGGGCGTGGTATATTAGAAGAAGACGCCTTTGATCTAGACTCAGTTTCGGCGGAATCGCCCGTTGTCGGCTGCGCTTTGACTACTATACCCTTAAGTATCGCGTGCTTTGCAAGCTTTGGCTCGTGTATTTCGACGCCTCCTTCAGTCTCTCAGACTTCGAGAGGAACACTTGACTGCAGTATGAAGCGGTTCCTGGTTAGCGACAGACATGAAGACTTTAGTGGTCCATCAGCTGGCGGAGAGGAGAGACATAAGCCAAAGGTGAAAACGAGAAGGCATAATGAGCTTCACGAAAATTACAGTCAATGGTGATAGCGTTAGCAGTGTTTAATTTGTTTAACGATTTTAGCTGCTGATATCAAGAACAGACATCGTGAAACCAAACACCCCTGTAGCACGTCATCTTCGTGGCGTAGCAATTTTAGTGGCCACCAGTGTAAATTACGGAAATGTATTCTAAGGTACACAACTCGCTGTTAGCCCGTAAACGCAAGTAGATAATGAACGTATGAATACAGAAATAGCGCGCTTCTCTGATACAGGGATATAACACTGTCGTTGCTCTGTGCCCAGTTTTCGTTCGACGCTGCACGTGTGTTTTCTAACTGTGAAGGTGTGATATACAAGAATACACGTTTTGTTTGCACTGGACGAAATTTGTACGTTTTTCGTCTGGAGCATGGACTGTAGCACGAAATATATTCCAGGTATCACCCTCCTCTAGTGGAACAAATTAAAAAAAAAAAAATAGCTCTGAGCACTATGGGACTCAACTGCTGAGGTCATTAGTCCCCTAGAACTTAGAACTAGTTAAACCTAACTAACCTAAGGACATCACAACCATCCATGCCCGAGGCAGGATTCGAACCTGCGACCGTAGCGGTCTCGCGGTTCCAGACTGCAGCGCCGAACAAATTTTCAGTTATGTACTTTGCAGTAATTAATTTTCATTTTATACCCTTCACAGTCACACAAAACACAGCTCCGTTAAAGTCCATCTGATCCCGACAACCGGTCATTTCGCCTTGTGAGTGCTACTTTACCGCAGCACTATTGGGTACTCGTCTACGGTACTAACAATAGCTCACGACTAGCTCCATGCATTCCTGTATTTCTCTGTAAGAGAGGACGAGTACGAAGCGACAACAACGCCACAGTTGTCAGACTCGCCATACTCACGGTACTACAGCGGGAACGAAGGAATCCCGTTAGCCCTGTGATGTGTGGAGTATGCAACCCGCAATATCCGACTCTTACTCTCTCTGCTTCTGGCCCCTAGTTTCGGCATCGCACTGGAATTTCCCAGCGGCTGTGTCCAGCGACACCGCCGGGCGACGTAGAGGGCAACGTTGTGCCTGCTCGAGCGAACGCAGCAGGACAAGCGAGGCGGTGAGTCTCTTGGGTCGGGCCGAGACTGGAGGACTTCGAACAGGCGGCCGAGGCGGTAACTGCAGCTGCGCGACGGCATGTAGTTACTTTCTCTATATACACCATGTAATACGTTTTCTGTGTATACAAGTTTTATGAATAATGTATACGTTACTTATTCTTACCACCACAAACCTCGGTCTGCTAACAGGTTATGAGCTCAGAACCGGAAAAAAAGCACCAACCTTACCTGCTGGCCAAGTTGAATGTGCTGCTAATTGAATGTCGTGGGGCCACGGCACTATAGTTACATTACCCCAGTAGTTCTGGAATATCACTTGCATGGAGTTTTTGGACCATGCTAATATGTGTCATTTATAATTTGAGGAACTCTTGTTGTGAAGTTTGATTTGTGTGTCTGTTTTTTAAATTTTTGCCTTGACAGCGACACTTGATTTTATTGCTTTTAATTGGACCGTCACGCTGGAAGTATTATCATGGATTTTTTTTCCTCTAATGAACATTGTGAATGATAATCCACAAAATCAAACCGGTCCTTCCACACACCTGCCATCCCAAATGGGTCAAATGGCTCTGAGCACTATGGGACTCAACTGCTGAGGGCATTAGTCCGCTAGAACTTAGAACTAGTTAAACCTAACTAACCTAAGGACATCACAAACATCCATGCCCGAGGCAGGATTCGAACCTCCGACCGTAGCGGTCTTGCGGTTCCAGACTGCAGCGCCTTTAACCGCACGGCCACTTCGGCCGGGCCCTGCCATCCCGCTACACATCTGTATTACTGAGCGATTAAATCGATTCACGGTCCCGGTTCCAGGTTGCTTAAAAAATGGTTCAAATGGCTCTGAGCACTGTGGGACTGAACTAAAAAAATGGTTCAAATGGCTCTGAGCACTATGGGACTTAACAGCTATGGTCATCAGTCCCCTAGAACTTAGAACTACTTAAACCTAACTAACCTGAGGACATCACACAACTCCCAGCCATCACGAGGCAGAGAAAATCCCTGACCCCGCCGGGAATCGAACCCGGGAACCCGGGCGTGGGCAGCGAGAAAGCTACCGCACGACCACGAGATGCGGGCGGGACTCAACTGCTGAGGTCATAAGTCCCCTAGAACTTTAGAACTACTTAAACCTAACTAACCTAAGGACATCACACACATGCATGCCCGAGGCAGGATTCGAACCCGCGACCGTAGCGGTCGCGCCGTTCCGAACTGTAGCGCCTAGAACCGCTTGGCCATCCAGGTTGCTTATGTAACGGCTTGCAGGGACGACAAAAAATTCATTTTCAATTTCATCGGTATGCATGCGACAGAATGCGTACCTAATATATTCCAAAACACAGCGCATAATAACGGGAACTTCGGGTGCTCATACTTTAAATTCTATTGGTGATAAAAATGTAGGGTCAAGTGTTTTGGATAGCCCTTGGACTAGGCACCACCTGCTTACGCAAGAGAAGGATCGCCCTATTCTCATTACCCCGCAGTGCAAAGAAAGAATATTTCACACTTGCTCCTGCTTAGGCAAATTGAACAAATTGGGTGGCTATTTTTGCATTTGATCTGGTCTACGGTGGGCTTGATGTAACTTATGGAGGCACCATTAGTTCATGGGAAGTTCCTCGAAAAACCGCAAAATGTTTCCTTTCACCAGAACCCAGCCCAGTATTCCATAAGGCTATGCACAACAAATGGCTGATATTTTTACTTCATATTCTTGCAATCCCGGTCTCGAACAATCTTCTAAATTTTCTCGATATCTTTATTCGTTTCCAAGACACAGAGGCTCAAAGTTACCCTAATTCTACACGTAAAATATGCACGTAAAATCCGGTGTGAGGCGAAAACGTAGTTTACGAAGCTAGAAATAGGCTGTAAAGTTTCCAGAATGAAATTTTCACTCTGCAGCAGAGTGGAAGCTGATATGAAACTTCCTGGCCGATTAAAACTATGTGCCGGACAGGGACTTGAACTGAGGATTTTTGCCTTTCCGGAGAAAGGGTGGAGGGTGGAGCACGGGAAAGTGCTCTACCAATTGAGCTACTCAAACACGATTCACGACCCGTCCTCATATCTTTACATCCGCCAGAAGCTCTCCGACAAAACTTGCAGAATTAGCGCTCCCGGAAGAAAGGACATTGTAGAGACATGGCTTAGCCACAGCCTGGGGAATGTTTACAGAATGAAATTTTCACTCTGCAGCGGAGTGTGCGCTATATGAAACTTCCTGGCAGATTAAAACGGTGTCCTGGAGTGCGACTCGAACTCGGGAAGTAGGAGACGAGGTACTGGCACATGTAAAGCTGCAAGGACGAGCCGTGAGTGCTGCTTGAGTAGCTCAGCTGGCAGAGCACTCGCCCGCGAAAGGTAAAGGTGACGAGTTCGAGTTGCGTTCTGGCACACAGTTTTGATCTGCCAGGAAGTTTCCTACTGCAAAGTGTCTCCGTTAGTATCTAGAAGCCCCATGTTGTAGTACTGACGCACATGCAAATGTTTCTCGCGTAAAATCCTTCCTGAGTTGTAAAATTTGTTTTGTATTATTTTAGTTTCACATAAGTAAACTATTTAAGTTTTATTGACCAGTACATTTCTTTTCATATGACTTACATGTCCTACTGCAGCAGGAAAAAGAAGGGAAAAAGTGGAAAAATGCTCCTATCGGCGCACAAAAAATACAAATATGTACATGTTTGTTTAAAAGACTCTGAGTAAAAAGTGGAGTACCAGTTGCTTCTTTGTACCTTCCTCACCATCTTTAAAAATTTTCCTAAAAATGTCAGCATGCGAACGTACTCGCGCTTTTCTACGCTGAGTACCCTCTCAGATTGTGGCAGTGGGGAAGAGACGAAACAATAATAAATAGTGGAGGATTACAAACAGTGTTTGTGTTATGGAAAGAGTGAAGGAAGCAATGGCAGCGCGAGAGAAAGAGAGGGATACAGTGGCAGTAGATCATAGTTTGTAGTGACAGAACAGTGCTAGAAAAGAGAGAAGGAGACGGTACTGGGAGGGTGGGGCGGGGTAATAAAGAGAAGGAGTAAGAGGAAGTGGGTGAGAGCCAGTGATAATGAGACACAGACTACAGAGTATATGCCAGTGTCGATGCGGAAGAGAGATTAGCGACAGACGAGGCACGAGTAGTAGGGAGGAATGAGGTAATAGCAATAAGCGAGAGCAAGAGGGAGACAGGGAAGGTGAGAGGAGACTGTAGTAGTAGGACAGAACGAAGGTGGCTGTGGCTGTGTAAGAGGAGACAGTGACAGAGAGACACAAAGAGATAACGACAGTGAGCTTGACTGAATGAGTGAGTGAGATACGGAAACTGGCAGTGGATGGGTATGAGCGACTTACAGCCATGGACTAGCGTGTGTGAGTGAGTTACAGTTATGGGAGCTTTTGAGAGACTAAGGGGAGTTGCTTGTTAAAAAAAAAAGCGTGAATATGTTCGCATGCCAAAACTTTTAGGAAAATTTTTCAAACTGCTGACTTACGTAGAATGAGGCAGCTGGTATCCCACTTTTCAGTCACAGTCTTTTAAAATAACAGTAACATATTTGCATTTTTTGTGCTAAAATAGGAGAATTTTTCCACTGATACAACTACTGACTGAATTTAGTAATTTAAAATGCTGTAATAACTCAGTCGTTAGGAGATGTAATCTTATGTGAAGGTTTAACACAGTAGTGGAGGTATTACAGTTAGAAAATGTGTAAACATCTTGAGGCATTATATCTTACTGCGCGCAAATTATCCAGACTATATTCATCCCTTATTTGAAGATGAAAATACTTAACTACTTCCAACAAACTTTAAACATAATTTCAAACCTTCAAGAATCTTTTTCTCGGTGACACCTCCCACAAAGTGAGGGAAGAAAAAGTTTATCGCTTATTGCATTTTCGCTGTTCATGCATCAAGAACAGCATCTCGATTTATTAATCCCCCACTACTAAGTCTATTGCCAACTTTTTCAGACAGTATCAACACATGTCACAGAATGTTCTTGTAAAATTATCACTGTAAGACACATAGTTCAGGAGACACGACATCATAAACAATGAGATACGTGAAAAAATTAGCTTTTGTCAAATTGGAGCCCAAATTACGCAGCGCATACTCATCCAGTGTTCGATAGTGAGACCACTTTGTGTCTTCCAAAAAACTTTAATTATTATATTGTGTCTCACTGTTTAGAGGCACAAAACGCGTGGGTGTTTTCAGCTCGTTACTAAATGCAAATAAATAGGAGGCCGAGTTGATAGGAGCTGAAGGAGTCCAGGTTGCAATAATATGCGGTACGGAACACGGTTAGAGAGAAGGATTATTATTCAAGAAACACATAGTACAATGAAATTACTTTTCTTCAGTAGTTTGTAGGACTGCAGCTGCGGCTATGAACAAATCTCGTAACGTGGAATATCATGAACTAATACAACATATTCTCAGGGACTAAGCCTGATGGGCCCTCCTCAGAGAATCAATGCAAACATTGCAGAACTGGCTGAGGGCCGATTATGAAAGTGCGTCTGCCTAGGTCGAAATCTAGCTAAGAACTGAACGAAGCACACTCCAGTTCCGTCGAGCTGCACATCCCGCTAGAGTGCGCTGTGCTCGGCAGACGACGGCCTGCCAACCTATGTTGGCGCGGCGTTGTAGTAGTATCTGCGGCAATGATACTACATATCATTTCAAACCTACTCCAAACTTTTTCTTGCTTACTTGCTTAACGTCAAATATTTAATACAGTAACTCGTTTGTAAAGCAATCAGACGTGTGAAGCTGTTTTACACATAATAGTGCAAGCCCTCGCTTGCTTTAATAATAAATATACGTCTGAGTGATGCTAAATGTTATTATTTTTACATAAAGATAAGTATTATATTCTCAATAACCTTCAAATCGTGAGGTACATCCTAAATTTTTACGTATGAATTAATGAATTTACTCATGGAATTTTGTTGCCTTTTCCAGTGGTCACTTTCAGAACTCAATAATTAAATTAATTAATTTTATAAAACTGAACCTTAAATTGCTGGTGTACCCATGTACCAACACAACAAAAAAAGCAGTGAATAGGAGAGGGAGTATGAATGGCAACCGTGTCGTATTTAAGTTTACAAAATAATGACAAGTTTTATTAAACCATTAGTAATACAATTTTCTGGAAAACCAGCTGATAAATCTTACACGGAAGTGACAAACACAAATCATTTAAGTAATGGTGTTTAATATGGAAAGAAGACATTTGTGTGGAAGCTATGCAAATTCTCCCCTGAATTAATCCCTTTAACAACGCTGTCGGACTTGGTTCGCTTGAATCCGCTGTGATGCCCAAACCTATTCAAATAGGATCAACTACGACCAACTATACTACAAACTATGATTTACCTGAGAGCGCGGAGCTGTGAATCTCATTACACAACGCAACGCCAGTGCAGCAGTAGTTTATCTATTCACCTTGATTCAGGCAGCAGCAGAAAACGGGGCGCTGTGGAGACGACCGGTGTGCTGCAGCAGCTGTAATGTTCTGATGCGTCCACGAAAATTTGTAAACAACGCGATCTGGCGTTCTGATTATCCGAACGCACGAAACTTCCCTATCAGAGCAAAAAATGTTCAAATGTGTGTGAAATCTTATGGGACTTAACTGCTAAGGTCATCAGTCACTAAGCTTACACACTACTTAACCTAAATTATCCTAAGGACAAACACACATACACCCATGCCCGAGGTAGGACTCGAACCTCCGCCGGCACCAACCGCACAGTCCATGACTGCAGCGCCTAAGACCGCTCGGCTAATCCCGCGCGGCCCCTATCAGAGCCCTGAATTCCCGGCACCGTGCTGGAATCGTTAAAAGTCAGACGGCCGACTCACGACGAATAAGTTCACCTTCGTGACACGCGATATGTCCAAGATGATAGGCAGTTCCGTTGTTGGTACAGTTGGAAACTGCCACTGGCTCTTAATCTACCACAAGATACAGACCGCAAGTGTCACCTACTAGGGAAATACCCGTATTTCTCCACCAAGGGAGGACCAGAAGACGAAGAAAGCAAAGAATCACAATCACTTTCCATCTAGTCTTGGTACGGGAGCCGAATCAGCAAAAACAAAACCGCTCCCACACTGCACAAGCCAATCGAACTATCCTAATCTCATGGAATTTCCCCTCTTGACTGTTGTGTTGGCCTAGTATCCAGTCCAGACACAGCAACAGGGTTCCCACGCTGGGGGAGCAAGCCATTACTTTGCATATCTTGAGACGAACCAATCAGCGATTCTAAATCTCTCTTGTCTGAAACAAGAAGATTTTAGACGAGGAAAGCGTCGTTCTTACGGTAAGCATGTCCATATTTTGGCAAATTCATCTACCTAGATGGGACCGCAGTCCCTTATTTATGGAGAGACCTAATCTTTCTGGGCCGACCACTTCCAATTTCTGAAATAAGACTATTAAGCTTCCCATGCAGTCCTGCCCATTAAATATATGTTTTTGGCGTCCGCTAAAAGATTCTGGCGTCTTCTTGGCCTCAGGGGGCGTTACAGTTTTGCCTGCAGTAAACACATACACCAGCTGCTCTGTCTGTATCTTCCTAGCTTCTAACAGAAGAATGCACAAAATCTCAGTGTACAGCAGTCTCTCTTAAACAGCTTCCTCCAGCCACTTTTCGCCAACTGGCTGCCTTCACGATGGACTGCCGCGTGGCCCAGGTAACACTTTTGCAAACTGTCACCTTTCTGTCTGACCTTAAACAGAAAGGAGGAGAGCGTTTCGGGCAGAATTCCCTCTGCAGATACTATCCACTGATCGCTGCATCCCAGAATCACACAGCCAGGTCACTGCCCTTAGCATTTATGGCCCCCCAATTCACCTCCCTCCCTGTTTTCCATCGCCTCTACTACGGCTCCTCAGGTACGAGTTCTCTACAGGTTACACACGCAGTTATAACATTCTGCCCACAGTTTCGCCATGTAAAAAAAGTTCGTAAACCACAAATACCAAACGTAGTACTGGGTAACACCGAGATCAAGACTTAAAATATGAACATTAATCTGACTGACAATGTTGTTAAAGTGAAAGATTGGTTTGCCACCTCTTAGTAAACATTCTATTAAGAATTTGGGGTTTACTGGTATCATACTAGATGTAATCATGTCAGAACGGCAGTGACGAACACGCTGAGTGGAAATAACTAAATTATAGTGACATAGTAATTCGCTTGTATGAGTTAACAAAGTTCCCAAAAAAAGGCTGCTGTAGTTTTAATCGTGCCATTATGTTAAAAGAAAATATGGAATTGCTCAGTTTATGACTGAAACACGACGTCCGCAACGCACTCGGTGCCGATGCCAACAACGCATTTGTCTGTTGGGAGGCCTACCTTCCTCAATTTCTTCCAGAAGATTCGACCAACAGTCTCATCATCGAGCTGATTTGATTGACCACCATGAGGAGTTGTCTCCTATCTTTCTTCCAATTCTTCTTCGTTGGAGGGGTAAGAGCTGTCTCGTCTTTCTTAGTTACTGAAGGATTATGAAATGCGCTGACGATTTCTGTAATGTCTTGAGGCACTTTTTGGCGATAAACGTAGCGTAAAACTTAGGTGAGTTGAGAAATCTCAACACTATCTGCGGTTTCATTACACCCGAATGGGTAGATGCCCTTCTCGCTAACTCTCTTCAAGGTCTGCTTTATTTCCTGTCCGTAAATAGAAATAAATTAATTCTGGAAGACCTTGCTAATATAAGCAGCGTGATGACTGGGTGTTGTGTGATGTCCTTAGGTTAGTTAGGTTTAAGTAGTTCTAAGTTCTAGGGGACTGATGACCATAGATGTTAAGTCCCATAGTGCTCAGAGCCAATATAAGCAGCTATTGAAGAAGCTGTCTTCAGGGGATTCTCTATCATCTTGTCGCCACTTTTTTCTCTAAATCGAAGAAGTTACCGAAAGTTCCTTTCATTAGAAACTTCACTTTCACAGTCTTAGCCACTATGAGAATCTTCTATAAAAAAGAAATGTTCATCGTGTCGCTACCTCTTAATGAGTCAGTTTGATGGCCTAAAGGAATTGTTCTATCAACAATTGGCATAAGCCTCTCTCTATTTTCTTTTATATCTGACGCAAGCTTGTGGTTCATCATGGAAATAATATCGTCCCCTGGGTATTCGCAGTTGCGCAAGAAGTCGTGTCTGCCTGAACAGTTTCTCTGTTGTACTGATTCTAGTCTTCGACTGAAAAAGCTCCATCCTTTCCTGTGAGTTTTTTTAAAAGATTTGAGTAGCCGTGTGACGAAATTACTTAAAGTTGCTGCTTTCTGGATGCTGCCAACATGACGTACTACGTTTCACGGACCGTATTTACCAAATACACCACCAAACGATGGCAAACAGACGACCAATTCGTTCACTTCTAAGTGAGAAATGCTTCCAGTGCCAATGCGTCTGAGATCCCCTCGCCATCCTTACGGATTATAGGAACTGAAACAATTTTGGTGGAACCCAGAAATGTTTTAGTAATTGGTATTTAATGTAATCTGTAATATCGTTATTTCTGAATTACCCTACATCTTTTGAAACTCTGCTGCTTGAATCCTATGACTTGATCCATTCAGATTTCACCCAATTTCTCGCGAGCTTTTATGTCCGTTGACGATGATGCAATGAAACTCCAACTTTGTAACACGTTCAGCTGCAATAAAAAGTACAACAACGTGCTTGATGTTGGCACTTCTGACATTGGGCGCCACTAAAGAGGAGAATACCGGGAACCCTAATGGCTCTCACTACTCAGAGGCTCTGCATCAGTATCAGGAGGATTGGAATTGAACTGCTTCGTGGGAGAAAAAAATGATTCATTGTCTCGCTGATTCGAAGAATTTTGTCTCCTTGTTCTATGAAAGGAGAAAATAATGTCAAGTGTAAAAATTTTGAAGATAGGTACGGTCATTTTCCTCAACATTCTTCTATTAATATCATTTTACGGGCTCTTCGTTCTGTTACTAGAACATGGACGATATTTTTATTACTTGTCAGAATTTTTGCTATATCTATCAGTCTGGTGACGATTCTTTCTCAGACGGTTTACGATGACTGTTGCACCCCTGCGTATAACTTTTTAGAACTGAGCAGTGTCAACCACAACGCTCATACCGATCGGCTAGCGGACATAAACCAATAGTTTGTCGCAGTTAAGTTAGCCCCTCTGCTCGCGGGAGCTCGGGAAGCGGAGGAAGTGGTGAATGGACTCGCATAGTGAGAGGAGCGCCGAGAGGGAAGAATTCAAGACTATGGGTAACCACATAGGGCTTCTGCTGCACAAAGGTTGCATTTTGAAATAAATTACGGTACAAAAAAAGATAAATAGTAATCTAGTAAAAGGAGGTAACTTGTAATTTTCCCCGTATACATTGTATTGTATAGTATGTTAATCGGGGACCTAGAAACGACGGAGAGGCTCCGACCCCGCTGCAGCCGCAGTGGTCCACAACCCCACGACGACTACCGCAGTCCACTTCACTCCACCGCCGCCCCACACCGAACCCAGGGTTATTGTGCGGTTCGGCCCCCGGTGGACGCCCCACGGAACGTCTCACACCAGACGAGGGTAACCCCTATATTTGCGTGGTAATGGTGGTGTACGTGTCCGTGGACAACTTGTTTGCGCAGCAATCGCCGACATAGTGTAACTGAGGCGGAATAAGGGGAACCAGCCCGCATTCGTCGAGGCAGATGCAAAACCGCCTAAAAACCATCCACAGACTGGCCGGTTCACCGGACCTCGACACAAATGCTCCTTCCCGCCCGGAAAGACGTGCGTTAGACCGCACGGCCAACCGGGCGGGCTTTCCCGTATACATAGTATCATTATACAAAATCAACAAGTTTCAGAACGACTCACCAAGTTATTTCCAACAAATTTCATAAATCACAGGAGCTGCAAAGGACACGAACTATGGAGCGTTCACGCCGGACAGTGCGTGTTTACGGGAATGCAGGCAGCAGGATGGGAGCTGTAAGCTACCTTAGCCCTTAACGGACAAAGGTGCACGTTTGTTATAATTAAACGTTCCCTACTTGAGAGGGCCTCCATGAAAAACGAGAGAGAAACTTTGTGGAAATATTTGTAAGGACATGTTGAGGGGAAGTAACGAATAAAAATTGAAAGAAAGAATATTCATTGTACAGATGTATTATACTAGAACTGACATTTGATTACATATTCACGCAATTCGGTGCATAGATCCTGAGAAATTAGTACCCAGAACAGCCACCTCTGGCCGTAATAACGACCTTGATACGCCTGGGCATTGAGTCAGAGCTTGGATGGCATGTACAGGTACAGCTGCCCATGCAGCTTCAACACGATACCACAGTTCATCAAGAGTAGTGACTGGCGTATTGTGACGAGCCAGGTGCTCGGCCATCATTGACCAGAAGTTTTCAGTTGGTGAGAGATCTGGAGAATGTGCTGGCCAGGGCAGCAGTCAAACATTTTCTGTATCCAGAAAGGCCCGTACAGGACATGCAACATGCGGTCGTGCATTATCCGGCTGAAATGTAGGGTTTCTCAGGTATCGAATGAAGGGTAGAGCTACGGGTCGTAACACATCTGAAATGTTACGTCCACTGTTCAAAGTGCCGTCAATGCGAACAAGAGGTGACCGAGACGTGTAACCAATGGCACCCCATAACGTCAAACCGGGTGATACTCCAGTATGGCGATGACGAATACACGCTTCCAATGTGCGTTCACCGCAATGTCGCCAAACACGTATGCGACCATCATGATGCTGTAAACAGAACCTGGATTTATCCGAAAAAATGACGTTTTGCCATTCGTGCACCCATGTTCGTCGTTGAGTATACCATCGCGGGCGCTCCTGTCTGTGATGCAGCGTCAAGGGTAACCGCAGCCATGGTCTCCGAGCTGATAGTCCATGCTGCTGCAAACGTCGTAGAATTGTTCGTGCAGACCTTTATCAAAGTCGGATAATGGTAGTATGCATTTCTCCTCCTTACACGAGGCATCACAACAACGTTTTACCAGGCAACGCCGGTCAGCTACTGTTTGTGTATGAGAAACCGGTTGGAAACTTTCCTCATGTGAACACGTTGTAGGTGTCGCCACCGGCGCCAACCTTGTGAGAATGCTCTGGAAAGCTAATCCTTTGCATATCACAGCATCTTCTACGTGTCGGTTAAATTTCGCGTCTATAGCACGTCATCTTCGTGGTGTAGCAATTTTAATGGCTAGTAGTGTGTAATCATTCCGTATTTAATTGCGACTGCCCACACCGCACGCGTCATGCCGCGCCGTCTGTCTCCTTACGTGCCGCTGTACAACATACAGTGTTGTTTAATCTAGTGATCCGCCCACAGAAGAACCGTTGTTCCGTGCTGTTTTTATAAGGAGAGATTTATGGGATCCCCAGGACACTATCGTATAAGAATAATACGATTAACAGGAAGCTATGGTAAGGAAAAGAAGCTATCGAGCCAAAATGTGACGGAGTAACAATAATGCCTATGAATTCAATTTGTACGTTTAGTCCTAGCTTCACTTCGCATCTATATATTTCAGAACTTGATAAAAAAACCACACATACAATAATTCAGTATTTTATTGGACATGACACTTAACCTTAACTTTCAACATAAACGCCTTAACGATCAAACTGTAGGTGGTTTCTCATTATTGACGTAAGCGGTTCATTACACAGCGTTTCCTAGTATAGGCCCTAGGCCTAACGTATTGACATAACGTACTGGCAGATCAAACAATGTGGTACCAAAGCTATTTGGGGCGTCCTTTATACCTTTTGTTAGTAACTGTTATAGTGAAAGCTTGGTATCCTTAAAAAAACTGTAACTTCTTGCAAAAGCTAAGAAGACAGAGTAGAGTCATGATCTTCATTTCCCCTCTGATTATTTAATGATCAGCCTTATAAAAAATGAACAACTTGCTATCGAGCTTTTTCACGTCTAAGCCTTATGTTGTTGTTGTGGCCTCAGTCCAGAGACTGGTTTGATGCAGCTCTCCATGCTACTCTATCCTGTGCAAGCTTCTTCATCTCCAAGCACCTACTGCAACCTACAGCCTTCTGAATCTGCTTGGTGTTTTCATCTCTTGGTATCCCTCTACCATTTTACCCTCCAGATTACCCTCCAATACTAAATTGGTGATCCTTTGATGCCTCAGAACATGTCCTTACAAACCGATCCCTTCCTCTAGTCAAGTTGTTCCACAAATTCCTCTTTTCCCCAACTCTATTCTATTCTAGTCTGATAAGAAATAAAATTCATAGCTAAAACATATCGTTGTTTACAAATAAAATTAGAAGCAATTGAGGATCCCTTCGGGATATCAGAGCGCAGAGAGTGCTTGCTATGTCGACCAGAAAGGCGATGCAGCCTAGGTTCGCTCCCTAATGGTAACGAACAGGGTTGGGGAGCACGTCAACTTGATAGTGGACATTTTTGTGTTTTCCAATACCCACTTAGGTAAACTTTGGGTTTGTTCCTCAGTAGGAAATAAAATATCTTACCCAACTACGGAACAGACTGAGCGCATGGTCCTAGAATAGAAAACTGAAAACTTCCCAACTGGCAAATGAGACATCTACAAGAAGTTAGTGAGGGCACACGGAAGCGTTTAGTTTGGTCTTAAAGAAACTGGACGCAAGAGCTTTGCATACACAAGAACCTGTAGTGCAGATCGTACAATTGAACTGCATGAGGAGTAGAATGGTTAGATGAGGAGTAGAATGGTTAGCACAGAACTAAGCAAGTGGATGGACAAAGTACAGGCGAATGTCGCTTGCTTACAATAACCCTGCATGCTTGACGGTAAAATACCTGGTCTCCAATCATAGTATATAGAATTACAAGGATAAAGAATGCCAAAGCAGCAATCGTGGTAACAAACACACGAACTACAGTGACAAAAATAACAGAACTATCTACTGGAGACTTTCTAACATCAGAAATTACGCTGGGAGGGGAATAATGCGTAGCCATACCATTATACGCCCAGAATTCATATGACACTGAACCGTCTGCAAACTAAATTAAGGAAGCAGCATGTATCCCCAGGGGCAGAAAACAACACAACCTCGCGGATAGAAACGCACTCTCAACGCTGTGGCATGTTGATAGGACGGACGCCAATGGACAAGTAATAATGGACATCATAATTGAGTTCATCCTTTCTGTGCTCGCAGGGTAGGGCAATCCCCGATATACCGTGGAAATACCGAAGGCATCATTAACACAGACATCTTATTTGCAAACTGGATATCTATAACACATATCACTGATTGAATGTGCAAGACAGGCTAACACACAGGGCTCACAATGCAATAATTATACACACTGCTAAAGACATAAAAACAAACACATTCACTCATTAACCATGACTGCTGTTGGGCAAGACAAGCTGACAGACACTATAAGATATTACAGAGGAATTCCTTTTGCACACACTCGATGGTATTGATTACAGAGCACACATCTTAATTGAAATACTACCGAGAGCTTAAATCGCTGCAACCCCACATACAAATGACAAAGTTAAGCAGAAAATACCGTGGTCGACACTATTAAAAAAACTAAGGAAAGACTCACGAGATAAAAGATGATACTACCAACGGCCAAAGACAACATAGGAAAAAGGATTCAGTCTGCAACGGTACCTTAAAGGCAAACGACGATACAAAGACGATTTGCAAAAAAGCAAGCCAAGACCACTGGGAGAATTTTATCAGGACAACTCACATAGTAACGAAGGGGGGAGCCTTTCAAAATAGAAACTAAGAGAGTTGAAATATCAAATGTAATGTCAGTATCGAAGAGACCAAACGGTATGATGTCACAGGGCTTCAGATGCTGGACAGATTACCTGCTAAACAAACTACTACAAGACGATGGCTCTTAAATAGATGGTGAAATCAATACTTCTTTCGCTCGTGAGGAGGCTACGCTGACAATTACGAAACTAAAAGACAGAAAGCCTCCGGGTCCCGATCGAGTCAACGCACAAACAAAATTGCTGCACCACAGATCATCATCTACCTGATGGAGTTACTTAATGACTCTTTAGAGCGACGGAGAATACCCGCCTGTTGGAAAACGGGCAATGCAGCGATTATAAAAATATCGAAGGAGAAGGACACAGTGGACTCAAAATTATGCAGACGGATCTGTGTACTGAATATACTAGGCATGATTCTGGAGAGGGTACTGTGTGACAGACTATTGTAACACAGGCACTTCCTGGACATCAGCCCACATGGCTATGGATTCAGGCCGCACACGTCTGTCGACGATGCAGTAAGTAGGGCCTTACAGCAAACTCAGAGCACACAGGACAAGTATGTTGTGGCAATATTACTTGATATATCTGGCGCTTTTTACAATCTGGCGCTATTCGCAAAGTTAAGACAAATGCAAATCCCAGCAGCTTTACATAACAGCTTTCTCGTCTATTACAGGGTTGTAGAATGGCGAGCGGACCACCGAAAGGTTATCAAGAAAATCACCTAAGGATGCCCAGAGGGGCCCATATGTGGATCCACATTCTGGTACATTGCTATTCAGCCGCTAACAGAAAAACCTAGACAAAGATGAGGGAACAAAGGTGGTAGTACTGTACACTGACGATTTCCTCGTAGTAGTACCGGCAAACTGAGGAAGACACCTTGAACAAAAGACTACGCAACCCATTGTGACCATCATCGAATGGTAACAATAATAAACTAGCAATTGCAGCGAATAAAACGAGTATTTGGGGGCATCGACTGCGGCATACAACACACAATCATTGAGAGACGTGGCCAAAGTAGTGTTCTGCTCAGGATGTCGGGTGCCTTCGACACAACATCGGCGGAGGCACTATGCGTGTTGATGGGAGTGTGCCTCATTGACATCACCATCTGTCAATGTACAGCAGCATACTGGTTGAAGACAGGCAGATCGACAACGTACTTCAAATTATAGGAGAGAACATCACAGAAAGGTGGCAACTAAACCGCTGGGGAAAAGATAACTGGCAAAGAGAATGGGATTCGATTCGAAAGATGCGTCGCGTCTACACCTTATCCCAAGTAACAAGGAACGAATAAGGCTAAAACGTACAGATCCCACACGCTGCATAGTCCATTTCTTCACGGGACATGGTCCATACCCAGAACACCTCCATCGCTTCATCGCTTTTGGTCTCAATCAGGCACTCAGATGAATTTACGGGGAATTAGGAACTCATGGATATGTCACTTTACCCTGTGACAGACTCACGCACGTACGACCCAGAACTGAGTGAGACAACATATGAGAAATTCTATGACAGCCGAACAAGTGGTGCATAATGAATGACATAATCTGTAATGCGTCACGTCCCTTACAAGATGTGTACAAACAAGAACAATCACAAGCACGAATAAGGACAAACACACAAACGCGGGTACAGGATACTTGAAGTGACACAGACACAAACACAGAAACAGGCTCAGATGCTGAAACAGATACAAACATTGAGAATAATAGGTAAGAGAAGCCAAATTTAAGGGACACAGAAATGGATCGGTTATCATAACACATTTTAATAAATATTGTAACGTCTTGTGTAATATCTATAATCCCTATATATAAAAGGCAATGACCCGACTGACTGGCTCACTGACTGACTCATCACGGCCCAACACAGAACGCTAAGGATAGAAACTTGAAATTTGCTGAGGTTGTTGATCTGATACTGTAGACGTCGTTTAAGAAGGGATTTTTCGAAATTCTTCTTCTAAGGAGGTGAAACATGGAACGTATGGGTTTTTGAAAAAAAATATCGCTTTTAAGGCAATTTTGACGCCAGACCTACTAAAATCGGTACTTGGCTTCTCGCTCAAAAATCATGAAATACATGTTTATCATTTATAGAACTTTAACCCGTATAGAAGTAGAACAGTTGGTGAAAGATTTTTTGAAAATAAAGCGATATAAAAGAACTACTAAAGTATTTTTAAAGCTAGATATATGAACGTTGCTACTGGACTTCTCGGTTAGAAATTTAAAAAAAAAATACATGTTTCAGAACTTTTCGAAATTTAACTCCTAAGAGGGTGTCTTACGAAATATTCAATTGCGAAAGCATTTTTGAAACTGTGGCTGTGAAAGTTTGAATTTGGCTCTCTGGTTAGAAATGGAGAGTACGTGCTTCATTGTTATTGGAAACTGAACTCCCATGGGAGTGGAAAAGGGGATGAAAGTTTGTATACAAGCATTTCACTACGCAAGCATTTTCAAAGATAAATCTTTGAAAATTGTTATTTGGCTTCGCTATTAGAAATTTAAAAGGAAGCTCATTTCGTTGTTTCTGGATACTCAACCCCTAAGGGGTGATAAAGGGGAATGAAATTTTAACGAAAATATTTTATTGTGAAAGCGTTTTTAAACCTTTATCTATGACAACTGGTACTTGACTTCTAAGATAGAATTCTAAGCTAGAATCTCTGTTTTTGGAAATGCAACCCTAAGGGGGTGGAATACGGCCACACTGATTCACTGATTCATCAACGCCCAGCCCAAATCACTAGGGATAAAAACCTGAAATTTGGAGACGGTGTGGATCTTATAGTGCAGTCATAGTTTAAAAAGGGATTGTTCAAAATGGTTCAAATGGCTCTGAGCACTATGGGACTTAACATCTATGGTCATCAGTCCACTAGAACTTAGAACTACTTAAACCTAACTAACCTAAGGACATCACACAACACCCAGTCATCACGAGGCAGAGAAAATCCCTGACCCCGCCGGAAATCGAACCCGGGAACCCGGGCGCGGGAAGCGAGAACGCTACCGCACGACCACGAGCTGCGGACGATTGTTCAATATTATACTCAGAAGTGGGTGAAATAGAGAATGTAAGTCATATTGAAAATATTTCGCTATTAACATAGTTTTGAAGCTAGAATTACGAAAATTGGTATTTTGTTTCTCAGTCAAAAATTAAAAAAATGCAATGGTCAGCTTTTTTGGAAATTCAGCCACTAAGGTGATAAAATATGGGATGAGAATACTTCCTTACATCAAAAATTTTTTTGAAGTAAATCTGTGAATACCGGTATTTCACTTCTCGTTTAGATGGAAATAAATATGTTTTAAGGGCTGAAGTATCTATGGAAATACCACCACAGGAAAGAGAAAGCTTGATTAACAGAAACTTTTGTCTCCAAATACCCGAATCACTGTTTGTCAGAGATACATTCGGCGAAGATCATGCTTCTATGAACTTATTTAATGCGGAAAGCTTAGAAGATGTTGCAATTTGTGAATATAAAAATTCAGTTAAAGAAAAAAAAATATCAGCGTGGACCATACAGTCTACGTGAGCGAAGCAGTGGGTGATAAGCTAGGTTAAATGATACAATTGTTAAATGATACAATTGTTTATTAAGCTTGGATAAAGTAATGTCTCTGCACGCAAATTTATCAAATAAATATTAAATATGTAGTTTGTACGCTACCTCGAATCTGGCAGGGTCGATATTTGCCGAGCCCTCACATCCGAAATGGCTATGTGATGAGATCTGAAACAAATCTATGTACTCTCCTATTATCTTTTATTTCTTCTTAACTGCAAGAAATTTGTTATTTTAGAAAATTTCTCCGAATTTATAATATATTGTAAAGTTATAAAATGTCATAAACCCACTTCTATTTCTCTAAATTCCTATTTTATTGTTCATTTTAATTTTGTAGTTTCTTAATCACTTTCAACTCTGTAATTATTTAGAGCTGCAATATTGTTAAACCTTATTAAAAAAGAAGTGTCAAATAGGTTTTAAAGTCTGTCGTGTACCATTTCATAAAGTGAAAATATGACTTGTTTTAGCAGCAATGTGGCAGTTACCCGTGCATAACAGGCAGTTAGATACTCATATATGACCAACTGTGTGCATCACGTTGTGGACATCTTTACGTACAATCACACCGTACATTTCTGGTGTTTTTTTTTTTTTTTTTTTTTTTAACAGAAATGTGAACAATTCAGGATGAAACCGGACCACAACGCAGTCCATTGCTGGTTCTATGGCATCGGCACCAGGAAGATTCATTTCACATGCAGCACATCGCACCAACACGTTTTTCCCACATTAGCCAACTCGTTCTCCGAGACATTTGTCTAATTTTCTGGCCAACACTTACAAAGAACTGTACCCTACGTAGAATATGATTGGACGACATCGAGTCATGCCTATATTGCCAGCACCATCGCTTGGCAAATTACGAGAACAAATTTAAGCAACACGGAACATTATCTGCCAAGAGCACTTGTAACACCTCTGTTTCACAGAGGAAGACTGCTCTGTAGTTCCTTCTCTAGATTGTCGCACAGATGACAAAATGGTAGACATCGAAATAGACGACAGAGGGATAGAGAAACAATTAAAATCGCTCAAAAGAGGAAAGGCCGCTGAAACTGATGGGATACCAGTTCGATTTTACACAGAGTACGTGAAGGATTGGAAAAGGGCACAGGTCATCCCCGTTTTCAAGAAGGGACGTCGAACAGATGTGCAGAACTATAGACCTATATCTCTAACGTCGATCAGTTGTAGAATTTTGGAACACGTATTATGTTCGAGTATAATGACTTTTCTGGAGACTAGAAATCTACTCTGTAGAAATCAGCATGAGTTTCGAAAAAAACGATACTGTGAAACCCAGCTCGCGCTATTCGTCCACGAGACTCAGAGGGCCATGATTGGATTGGATTGAAGAGCTCCTAGATAACAGAACGCAGCATGTCATTCTCAATGGAGAGAAGTCTTCCGAAGTAAGAGTGATTTCAGGTGTGCTGCAGGGGAGTGTCATAGGACCGTTGCTATTCAGAATATACATAAATGACCTTGTGGATGACATCGGAAGTTCACTGAGGCTTTTTGCGGATGATGCTGTGGTATATCGAGAGGTTATAACAATGAAAAATTGTACTCAAATGCAGGAGGATCTGCAGCGAATTGACGCATGGTGCAGGGAATGGCAATTGAATCTCAATGTAGCCAAGTGTAATGTTCTGCGAATACATAGAAACAAAGACCCCTTATCATTTAGCTACAATGTAGCAGGTCAGCAACTGGAAGCAGATAATTCCATAAATTATCTGTTAGTACGCATTAGGAGTGATTTAAAATGGAATGATCATATAAAGTTGATCGTCGGTAAAGCAGATGCCAGACTGAGATTCATTGGAAGAATCCTAAGCAAATGCGATCCGAAAACAAAGGAATTAGGTTACAGTACGCTTGTTTGCCCACTGCTTGAATACTGCTCAGCAGTGTGGGATCCGTACCAGATAGGGTTGACCGAAGAGATAGAGAGGATCCAACGGAGAGCAGCGCTCTTCGTTACAGGATCATTTAGTAATCGCGAAAGCGTTACGGAGATGATAGATAAACTCCAGTGGAAGACTCTGCAGGAGAGACGCTTTTGTTGAAGTTTCGAGAACATACCTTCACCGAGGAGTCAAGCAGTATATTGCCCCCTCCTACGTATATCTCACGAAGAGACTATGAGCATAAAATCAGAGAGATTAGAGCCCACACAGAGGCATACCGACAATCCTTCTTTCCACGAACAATACGAGACTGGAATAGAAGGGAGATCCGATAGAGGTACTCAAGGTACCCTCCGCCACACACCGTCAGGTGGCTTGCGGAGTATGGATGTAGATGTAGATGTTGGCTTCACTGTACGACTGCAGCACACAGTGTGATACAAATACTAACACTGAGACAATACGCGGCAGGTGTAAGACCCTGTAACTGCCATCGTACACAGCATGCAACCTACGTAATGGACGAATAAAAAGTCGTGCTAGACACTCTATTGTGACATAATTCAATAACAATGTTTGAATATTAATGATCATATATTTCCCTGGCACTCAGACAAATGAGCAGAATGTATTACTTATGCAAAAGAAACCAGTACCCCTTACAGAGTAGAAGATGAAATGAGAAAAAGTTTTTGTCAAACACTGCCAATTTGATAATGGCTCTTGTCTCTAAGGTTAAATTCTGGATAAGGTTTGCTCGGGGTTGTTCATGTACCGACCTTTAATGATAAAAAACGAGGTAACATAGGAGACGACCTACCATTTTATACTGTAGTTGCCACGTATTTGCTTCGTTCAATCGTTCTTCACAAGTTTTTCACCCAACTGCAAAATGTAGCACGGTGGATTAATACTTTCTGTTCACCAAGGAACATCTTTCATTACCGTGTTCCTCCAGTTCCGGTGTCCGCAGCTCGTGGTCGTGCGGTAGCGTTCTCGCTTCCCGCGCCCGGGTTCCCGGGTTCGATTCCCGGCGGGGTCAGGGATTTACTCTGCCTCGTGATTACTGGGTGTTGTGTGCTGTCCTTAGGTTAGTTAGGTTTAAGTAGTTTTAAGTTCTAGGGGACTGATGACCATAGATGGTAAGTCCCATAGTGCTCAGAGCCATTTGAACTATTTTTGAATCCTCCAGTTCTACGTGGAATTATTATTATCTTATTTATCCGAGCTTGCTCCACATTCACGTCAATACCTGGGAATCGTCCATTTTTTTCTATTGTATTTAGCTTAGAGGATTACGGCAAACGCGAAAGTAAACGTTGAACAGTTACAAACGAAATTCAATAAGTTGTAAGGAAGACATTAATTATAAAAGCCCTGACCGGGGTGTGTTGACTTACGGGCCTATGAAGCCGGATCAAGAATGTTGGATGTCAGTGATGACACAGATCTTATAGAACGTTACGAAAACATTGAAACAGACCAATAAATAGAAATATTTTTATTTTATAGTCAACAGGAAATAACCTGCATCATGCTAGTTACAGTTCTAATGTTTCTTTTTCTGCCTACTCTCGAGAGAAAACGTGTGTTGCTGTCGCTCATTCCGTTCTGGTGTTATCGTTTCTGTTGTATGCGGCAAGTCGAATACTGCAGCGCTGCGGGAAAAACAGCGTAGCTCCGGTGTGGGGAGGGCGAGGTCTGATGCTGTCTTTCAAGCCTGTCCAGACGAACTAAAAGACTTTTTCTCAACAGCAGTCAGTTCTCCAGTTGCGATAAATTATCAACCACTCAAGTTGCCTTTTTCTTAAATAATATCTTGATATAGTCTGGTACAAAAAGCACATGTCTCTTGTGAGGCAGTATGTAATGAATCAATGAACGTAGCCATGATTGAGAACATTGTCGATTTGATTATTCTACTTCTTACAGATTTCTTCAGTCCTTCTTCCGTTATTGATCCATAGCCTAGTGAATGGAAACAAAACACAATTTTATCAGTACCTAATAATGATAAGCCTTGAAGTATACTGTTCATGAACAGCAAGGTGGTCTGTCTCAAAATTTATTCACAATAAGTATCTACTTTCGGAAATATCATAGCACAGCAGTTGCATTAATCAACGTGACTGACGACTTCAAACATGCCATCGACAGACATGAATTAAGCAAGACTTTCGATACTTTTTATTTAGACGTATTACTTACGAAAACGAAACAGCTCGATTTCTTAAACAGTCCAACACATAACTACCTTGAAAACATACAAGGTATTTCCGTAAGAGCGTGCAAATAATTTAACAGCGCATAGAGGATGTTCCGTTGAACAATTGGAGGCAGGGAACTGGAGGTCGGAGAAGCCAGCTTCAGGAGATAATAGCAATAGAATCGCATTACTGTGTACCTTTTTTATTTTCATTACTTACGGTTAACTACAAATACCATGACTGACACAATGAACGTACCGTTTGTACTGTATCTTACAAAATGTGCTGAAACTGACGGCCATCTACCTCAATGCAAGCGTGACATCAGCGAACAAGATTCTGACGCGCCCTGACAAATGTCCCTGGTATGTTTCTAATCACATCACAGGCAGCTACCATTCTGGTGAATAATTCCAACTCCGTATCCACCGGGGTCTCAAACACAAGTGACTTTAGATATCCCCACAGGAAATAATCATGATATTCAGGTCATGTGACCTCGCAGGCCATGAAATAGGACCTCCCAATACAGCGACCAGGAAATGGAGATGGTTGCGGACATCCACACTGGAGTGAGGCAGGGCACCGTCATGTTATATCGGCATTCTCTCACGAACAGCCAAGGCCTCAAATCAGGTAGAACTCTTTGCACGAACCTCATGTACAGGTGGCCATTCAGGCGGCCAGGTAGAAGATATGGGCCAATTAGATTGACGCCTACAAAGCCGGCCTAGATATTCACAGCGAAATGTACCTAATGGCGTGACTCAACTACAGCGTGAGGGTTTTCCTCATCCTACACATGGCTATTCCCGCTGTTCAAAATACCATCACGATCAAATGAGGCCCCGTCAGTAAACAGCACGCTTTGGAGGAAATCTGGTCGATCAATTCACTGTCGGAGCTACCACTGACACAATGCAACCCTTGGCGCAAAGTCAGTCACAAGCATTGCATGGACTTGTTGCTGGTGTAATTGTTGTTCGTGGAGTACTCGCCATACGCTAGTGTGCGCAGCGCCAATTTCACGAGTACTTGTAGTGGGGTCCGCTGCAACACGTTCCAGCAACTCCTCTTCAAAATCGGGTGTGCGAGTGGTCCTCACGTTGCCAGGTCCCTCGTTTCTTCTTTCCAGTGAACCAGTCTCCCGCATTCGTCGACCGAGAGAAATAGACACTCGTCGTCAAGGATGATGCTTGTTAGGAAATTATTCCTTGTACAGCCTTTCAGCAGCGAGAGCATTGTAACGTACTTCCCCATACACAAGTTGCATATCAGTAAGTTCTACGAAACGTACCGGCACTGTCCCAGCGTATTGTACTGTACGTCTTTGAACAGCGCTGAGTAATGAAAGGATCTGTCGTTGATTCATAGCTCATTTTGTCATGGCACAATATAAATACGACACAACAGAACCACCTTATGCACAAGTAAAGTAAAATAAAACTTGTATCATGGATTCCTAGTAATTTCATTGCAGGAAATAACACAGGTCAGCTGTAGATAAGCTGCAAAACAGTAATGCTAGACAAAGCGGTAGACAAGTTTACTTCCATATATGATTAGGTTGACTTTCCGACCCCGTGTCCTTACTTCAAATTGTTCAGTGGAGCATTCTCTATGTCCTGTTACATTTTTGCACGTTCCTACAGAAACAGTCTCGGGTTGGAGAAATTATTATGAGAACCTTAGGAGCATCCAACGGTCCACACCCTGATACTCTGCTTTCCTCGCCGCGTTGTCTAGGGCGCCTTGCCACGGTAGCGCGGCTCTCCCCGTCGGAGGTTCAAGTCGTCCCTCGGGCATGGGTGTGTGTGTTGTTCTTAGGGTAAGTTAGCTTAAGTTAGATTATATAGTTTGTAAGCCTAGGGACCGATGACCTCAGCAGTTTGGTCCCATAGGAACTTACCACCACCACCAAAAATCTGCTTTTCTCGCTGGATACCAGTAATATTTCATTTGTTCTGCGTCTTACAGCTACCACGTATGTACTCATGGTATCCATTTCGTCCAGTTGTATATAATAGGCTTCTCTGATAACAAGTATGACTGATGACCTTTGATCATTATCACGACGGGCCCAAGAACAGGTTCTTAATCTTATGGTTGAGACGTGTGGCTTTGTCTAAACGCGAGGAAAGAAAAACAAAAAAAAAAGAATTGAACTCTTAGCCACCATTCAATTGACACCACAAATATGGCTTTCGGATTTCATCAGTAACATGATGAATGAAACTGGCTACAGTCCATTCCAGGAGCTTGGTCCCAGAGTACACTCGTGATAAATATCGTTCCAGCGATAAAGCGCTGTAACCAATATGTATGAAAAGGCCGCATACAGAATCGTGCTATTGGGAGGGGGGGGGGGAGTATTGGTGCTCGGTTCCTAATTAAACTAGTAACATGGAGTGAAAAAGTATTTGCTTTAGCCCAGACTACCGTACATTCGATCATCTGTCTTACTGTAGCTATGTTGGTGTAAGGCCTATATTAAGCAATGTTTGAATGAAGGAACAAAGAAACAGAGCTGGAAACTAAGCAAATTGTGCGAATCGATTAATTCCTTTTGAGAAATATTTTAATTGAGCTGAAATTAATGCTCGGATAATGACACCATTCGAGTGTGCACCGTTCGGTTTTTACGAACAAAAATAATCGCCCTCGTTTGGATTTTACGTGCAAGAACAGTCACCCCTGAATAACTCTGAACTGGAACTGTGACTGGTGGTTCAAATTTGGTCAACCGTTGTGTCTGACCTTGGTCTAAGATAAATTTTTACCATTTGAAAAAAATTTGCTTCGTTTCTATTTTACGTGCAAAAAAATGTAAGTTTTTCTGTAAGGTTTTAGAAGGGAGATGTTTCTATACTTTAAACTTGTATGAATCGAAGGTAGACAAATAGATAAAATCAAAACGAAATCCTTTTTTGTCTAATAATCTTTTTTTACCCAATGTCGAGATACGATGGTTAGAAGTCGAGTTAACTGTAGCACGTGAAATTCGTTCTTACTTGAACCGGATGCGCGGAAACAGTTTATGCATTCTTACGACAAAATTGAAAACTTGCTTTAAAAAATCCAGCTTCATTTGGATTTTACGTGCAAGGACTATGTTTCCCGCAAGTTTTCTTACGTACAGCGTTTCTATGTTTCGAACGTGTGCGAAAAGATCCAGATTTTGTATGAAGGTAGGCAAATACATGTAATTAATGGTCGTTCTGTAGATTTGTGAAAACTTTACCCGCTACCAACATAAGCAACATGCTTCCAGAATGAGTTTTTCATTCTGCAGCGGAGTGTGCCCTGATTTGAAACTTCCTTGCAGGTTAAAACTGTGTGGCGGACCGAGACTCGAACTCGGGACCTTTGCCTTTCCCGGGCGAGTGCTCTATCAGGAGAGCTTCTGTGAAGTTTGGAAGGTAGGAGACGAGGTACTGGCGGAAACAGAGCTGTGAGGACGAGTCGTAAGTCGTGCTTGGGTGGCTAAGCAACGTGGTTCGAAACACAATAAAAAGTCCATGCCAGATCACTCGTTGCACCAATCAACAAAGATCTGCGTTGGTTGCCAGTCTATGGCAGTGTAATGTCAAAACTATGACAGAATAAAAGTTGGGAACTAGAATGAAAAATGCTCCTATCAAAGCACCAAAAAGGCGAATATGTCGCGGGTAAAATTAGGGATATAAAAGAAGGTAAGTAGCTTTTCGAGTTATGTGGCAGCTTCAAAAACATTTAAATCAAAACTTGCCCTTTAGGTGGAAGACCGTGTTTTCCTCCAAACAGGTGCGTCCGACAGCGTTACCTTAGGCTCAGCTTGCAGCTGGCGGTAGAAACGAATACAGCAATGTTGAATCCAGTGCCGAGATAGTAAGCTAGTGAAAATCGATAGATGGTGTTACCTAAAAACTTTACATTCAGGCGTTATAGGAAAGTGAACTTACTGGTCAGTTGGATTGGAAAGGTTCCTGCAGGAATATATGTAATGCCAACATTTAACTACCAGAAGTGGTCATAGTTTGTCTAAGTGCTTCAACTCCAGTACAAGAGATAAGTAGAAAGTTGTAGCGAAATGCAGGAAGACTGTAGAGGATCGACGCTTAGTGCAAAGAGTGGAAATTGACTCTCAACAAAAACAAATATAACGTATTGCGAACACCTGGTTAGTACGACTCATTATTGTATGATTACATGGTTGTTGAGCGATGCTGGAAGCAGATATTTCCATAAAATATCTAGGAGTATGCGTACGGTGCGATTTAAAGTGTAACGACTACACAAAAGTAACTGCAGGTCCGACAGGTACCGAGCTGAGACTCGTTGGTGGAATCCCCAGGAAATGCAGTCAATTAGCAAAGGCGGTACCGTACAAAACCCTCGTTCTACCGATACTTGAATATTGCTCGTCTGGGATGCGTATCACATAGGACTGCTAGAGGAAATAGACAAGATCCAAAGAAGAGCTGCGCCATTTACCACTGGTTAATTTAGTAAGCACGAAAGCCTCACTTGGATTTTGCTTTATCTTCAAAGTCCCGAGAGCACACGTCCCTAGAAGAGTGGACCAATACAGACCTACTGTAAATGATTCATTTGTTTTTAAAATTCTGTATTTTCCAAAGTGTTACATGTACTATTATGACAGAACCGTAACCTCATCGAGTTTGCATTGTACCCATCAGCTGGCGTTACAAGTATAGTGCCTTGACAGAATGACGACAAACGAAAGAAAAAGAGTTTTTGTGTGTTGCAAATTCGATATCTTTATCTATTACAACAGTGCAGTGATACGTAAGCAAAGCATTGTGTGTTGGTATTGACAGTTTGAAAAAAATTAGTAGTCTATGAAAAAAAAGTACGGGTTACCCAAGAGTGCTGGTTGAAACCGCGCAGAGAGTGAGGGAAAGTTTCGTAATCAGTCTGAAAAAAATCAACGCTCCGCGAAAACCAGCAAGCTGTATGGAAGATGTTGTGACAACTGTTTCATATCAGACTTTGCCGCCTTCGGCCCGTGCAATAATGAAAGCCGAATATTATGGTCAACGCCTTCACTTTTGCATAGCAATGCAGGCAACACTTGAGAATGAACATCTCATCTCCGAACTGGTATTCAGCGACGAGAAAATTTACAATTTATCTGAGAAGGTTAATCACCATAATACGAGGGCGTGGGGCCTAAAACCCTCATGAAATTATGGCGCATGAACGAGATTTGCGGAAGGTTAATACTTTCTGCGCAGTGTGACAGACACAGTTGTAGCAGCCATTTTGCTCCTTTGAGGAGACTGTGATGAATACCTCTTCCTTTGATACGTTGCAGTTTTGGTTGCTTCCTGTAGGGTTACTTTAAGGACCGTGATTACCTACCACCACTGTCAAGAAGACTGGATCAATTCAAAATACGCATCAGTCCAGTGAAATGGATGTGAAGGCATTATGGGCGAAGTTTAAGTAGTTTGTAAATCGTTGTCTCGAGGATTATGTGCTAGTAAGTGGATTAAGGACGTAAAAGACACACCATGATTTAATAACGAGATCCTGAAAATGTTGAGAAAGCAGAGGCTGTTGCAAAATGGTTCAAATAGCTCTAAGCACGATGGGACGTAACATCTGAGGTCATCAGTCTCTTAGATTTAGAACTACTTAAACCTAACTAACCTAAGGACATCACACACATCCATGCCCGAGGCAGGATTCGAACCTGCGACCGTCGCAGCAGCGCGGTTTTTATTTATTTATTTATTTATTGTTCCGTGGGACCAAATTAAGGAGAAGTCTCCATGGTCATGGAACGAGTCAATACATGAAATTATAACACGATATTAGAAACAGATAAAATAAAATACAAAAAAAAAAAAAAAAACACTCAGGTGACAAGTCGTAAGTTTAAATAAAGAAAATCAACAATGTAACACTGGTATTTGCTTAATTTTTTAGCTCTTCCAGGAGCTCCTCGACAGAATAGAAGGAGTGAGCCATGAGGAAACTCTTCAGTTTAGACTTAAAAGAGTTTGGGCTACTGCTAAGATTTTTGAGTTCTTGTGGTAGCTTATTGAAAATGGATGCAGCAGAATACTGCACTCCTTTCTGCACAAGAGTCAAGGAAGTGCATTTCACATGCAGATTGGATTTCTGCCTAGTATTAACTGAGTGAAAGCTGCTAACTCTTGGGAATAGCCTAATGTTGCTAACAACAAACGAAATTAAAGAAAATATATACTGTGAGGGCAATGTCAGAATTCCCAGACTATTGAATAGGGGTCGACAAGAGGTTCTCGAACTTACACCACATATAGCTCGAACTGCCCGTTTTTGAGCCAAAAATACCCTTTTTGAGTCAGAAGAATTACCCCAAAAATAATACCATACGACATAAGCGTATTAAAATATGCGAAGTAGACTACTTTTCGTGTTGAAGTGTCACTTATTTCAGATACTGTTCTAATGGTAAATAAAGCAGCATTTAGTTTCTGAACAAGATCCTGGACATGAGCTTTCCACAACAGCTTACTATCTATCCGAACGCCTTGAAACTTGAACTGTTCCGTCCCGCTTATAATATGCCCATTCTGTCTGATCAAAATATCGGTTCTTGTTGAATTGTGAGTTAGAAACTGTAAAAACTGAGTCTTACTGTGATTTAGCATCAAATTATTTTCCATAAGCCACGAACTTATTTCATGAACTACATTATTTGATACTGTTTCAATATTACACACAAGATCCTTCACTACCAAGCTGGTGTCATCAGCAAACAGAAATATTTTTGAATCACCTGTTATACTAGAAGGAATATCATTTATATAAATAAGAAACAGCAGTGGCCCCAGCACCGACACTTGGGGAACGCCCCACTTAACAGTACCCCATTGGGACTGAACATCACTACCACTCTCAATATTGCGGAGAATTACCTTCTGCTTTCTGTTCTTAAAGTAAGAGGCAAACCAATTGTAAGCTAGTCCCCTTATTCCATAATGGTCCAACTTCTGCAGTAATATTTTGTGGTCAACACAGTCAAAAGCCTTCGTTAAATCAAAGAAAACACCTAGCGTTCGCAACCTTTTATTTAATCCGTCCAAAACCTCACAGAGAAAAGAGAATATAGCATTTTCAGTTGTTAAACCATTTCTAAAACCAAACTGAACATTTGACAGCAAATTATGTGAATTTAAATGCTCCAGTAACCTTGTATATACAACCTTCTCGATAACTTAAGCAAACACCGATGTCATAGAAATAGGTCTATAATTGTCAACATTATCCCTGTCTCCCTTTTTATAAAGTGGCTTCACTACCGAGTACTTTAATCGGTCAGGAAACCGACCACTCCTAAAGGAAAAGTTACAGATATGGCTAAGTACTGGACTAAGATACACAGAACAATACTTCAGTATTCTGCTAGATACCCCGTCATATCCATGAGAGTTCTTGGTCTTTAGTGATTTAATTATTAACTCAATCTCCCTCTTGTCAGTATCATGGAGGAGCATTTCAGGTAACAGTCTCGGAACACTTTTTTCTAAGGCTGAAGCGCCTGGAACCGCTCGGCCACAGCGGCCGGTAGAGGCTGTTGCACTTTCGGTTCAAAAGAAAAAGCGCAAATGCCGACAAGGAAAGGTTAGTAGGAATTCGTGCGTTTGTGAAAAGATCTATGCGCGAATTACGCAACTACTACCACTGACATACCTTAGCAAAAGAACTAACAGAAAATCCGAGAAAATTCTGGTCCTATGTAAACGCGCTAAATGTGTCTAAGGCTTCCGCACCTGGACGACGTAGTAATAAGTGACCATGGCGCAGAGAAACAACTGAAGGAAATGAGAACAAATTAGCCACTAAGTCTGGATGGAATCCCAGTTTGGTATTTCAAAGAGTACTCTGCAGCATTGGTCGCTTACTTTTCTTGCATTTGTAGCGAATCTCTCGCCCAGTGCGAAGTCCCAAGCGACTGAAAAAAGCGCAGGTGACTTTAGTATGTAAGGAAGGTAAATTAACGGATCCGCCACATTAGAGACCAATATTCTTACATCAGTTTCCTGCAGGAACCTAGAACATATTCTCAGTTTGATATCACAAATTTTCTCGGAACCGAGATGCTTATGTTCACAAATGAGCGTGGTTTTAGATAGGATTTCTCGAGCGAAACTCAGCTTACCCTTGTCTCACATGGTATACTGCGGACTGTGGTGCGGACTGTGGATGAAGGGCAACAGGCAAATTCCATATTTGTAGATTTCCGGAAATCATTTTACACGGTGCCTCATTGCAGGCTCTTAACGAAGGTAAGAGCACTTGGGAAAGGTTCACAAATATCCGAGTGGTTCGAAGACTTCTTAAGTTACGGAACCTACAATGTTGTACTCGACGGCGAGTGTCCATCGGAGACTAGGCTATCGTCAGGAGTGTCCCAGGGAAGTGTGATAGGACCATTATTATTCTCTACATACATAAATGATTTGGCGGACAGAGTGAACAGCAACCTGCGGCTGTTTGCTGATGATGCTTTGTTGTACGATAAGGTATCGAAGTTAATGATGTTTGGTTTGTGGGGTGCTCAACTCCGCATCAGCGCCCGTACAAAGTCCCCGTTTTGATACAATCCACTTAACCGCTGTCACGAATGATGATGAGATGATGAGGACCACACAAACACCGAGTCCCCGGGCAGAGAAAATCCCCAAACCGACCGATAATCGAACCTGGGACCCCGTGATCCAGAGGCAGCAACGCTAACCACTAGAGCACGAGCTGCGGACAGGTATCGAAGTTGAGTGACTGTAGGAGGATAAAAGATGACTTAGACAAACTTTCTAGTTGGTGTGATGACTGGCAGCTAGCTCTAAATATAGAAAAATGTAAGTTAATGCGCTGAGTAAGAAAAGAAATCCCATAATGTTCGGATGCAGTATTACTAATGTCCTGCTTGGCACAGTCACATCGTTTAAATTTGTGGGCATAATGTTGTAAAGCAATATGAAATGAAACGAGGATTTGAGGATTGTGGTGGGAAAGGCGAACGATCGACTTCGGTTAATTGGGAGAATTCTAGTGAAGTGTGGTTCGTCTATAAAGGATACCGTATATAGGATCCTAGTACGACCTGTTCTTGCGTTCTGCTCGAGTGTTTCGGGTCCACGCCGGGTCGGATTTGTTACTGGAATATTCGAGCAAGACTCAAGTGTTACGGATATAAATCGGTGCTTCGGGAACTCAAATGGAAATCCATAAAGGGAAGGTGACGTTCAATTCGAGGAACATTACTGAGAAAATTTAGACAACCGGAATTTGAAATTGACTGCAGAACGACTCTTTTACCTCCAACATTGCGCGTAAGAACCACGAAGATAGGGAAGTCAGGGCTTATACAGAGCCATATAGACAGTTGTTTACGAGTGGAACAAAAAAATGGTTCAAATGGCTCTGAGCACTATGGGACTCAACCGCTGAGGTCATTAGTCCCCTAGAACTTAGAACTAGTTAAACCTAACTAACCTAAGGACATCACAAACATCCATGCCCGAGGCAGGGTTCGAACCTGCGACCGTAGCGGTCTTGCGGTTCCAGACTGCAGCGCCTGTAACCGCACGGCCACTTCGGCCGGCTACGAGTGGAATAGGAAATGAAATGACTCTTAGTTGTAGGGGCACTCTTCGCCACGCGTCGATTGCAGAGTATCGATCTAGATGTATATCTGATGACTATTGACAGGATGTTGCCACGTAAAGTATGGAACGAACTTGACTATCGCTTTGAAGTGACTCGTGTGACCAGAGGAGCCATCGTGGAATATTTGTGGGGTCCAAAATACAGACCTGGTAAATTAACAATTCCATTCATGCATCAATGATATTTGTACATCTAATAGTTTGGAAAATATAGGGCTTTAAAAATGAATGAATCATTAACACAGGGTGGGGCAAATAAAAGTGGCCCGGACCAGTGGATACGATAGGATGTGTATGTATGCATATAACCGCACCCCGCAGGAGGAAAAGACCTACAGTTACTTCCATCATGATGGAGCAGTTTGCTCATATAGACGGCCGAACCTTGGAACCCATTTACACAATATTCACGCTTGACAGTTCTTAGCAGGTGTCAGTCTGCTCGCTGCCCTAGCTAAACACCCAGGTCACCTAATCTGTCGGTGTGCAGTTACTTTATGTGGTGAGCCCTCAGGTGTAAGGCGTATCGCAACAGCCGTCGTCGTCTTGAAGAACTGCAGTAGAACGTTTCGGATGAGACTGTATCAATTCCAGCAGTCCAGCTTCGATCCGCTTCAGCAATTGGTGACGAAGGCCCAAAAGTGCCAACAGATGAATGATGGCAACTTTCAACATTTTCAATAGTCAGGTTAGTAATGCATTTCTTTTTCTCTGCTATGTTTCTTTGCATCTTGGAACACTGTTTATGGGTCACTTTTATTTGCCCCACCCTGTATTAGCCCTGTATACTGATATCTCGTACGAATATCTGTGAAAAGGCCATGAAGATAAAGTAGAGAGACTCGAGTCCACACGGAAGTTCACCAGCAATCGTTCTTCCTGCGAACCATTCGCGGCTAGAACAGGAAGAGAGAGAAGTGGCTGTTTAGCGTGTCTCCCTCCACCACACACCGTTAAGTGGCTCGCAGAGTTTAGATGGAGAATAAAAGGAAAGGAAGAAGAGTGTGATGAAGGGAAATGGCTTCATTACTGAACACTATCTTATTGGAAACATGTGGATGTAGGAGATACAATTTGTGATCTAATGATCTAATAAACGTCATGCCAGAAGTTTCATTACCCTCATACAATACTGGCCATTAAAATTGCTACACCACGAAAATGACGTGCTACAGACGCGAAATTTAACCGACAGGAAGAAGATACTATGATATGCAAATGATTAGCTTTTCAGAGCATTCACACAAGTTTGGCACCGGTGGCGACACCTACAACGTGCTGACATGAGGAAAGTTACCAACCGATTTCTCTTACACAAACAGCAGTTGACCGGCGTTGCCTGGTGAAACGTTGTTGTGATTCCTCGTGTAAGGAGGAGAAATGCGTACCATCACGTTTCCGACTTTGGTAAAGGTCTGCTTGTAGCCTATCGCGATTGCGGTCTATCGTATCGCGACATTGCTGCTCGCGTTGGTCGAGATCCAATGACTGTTAGCAGAATTAGGAATCGGTGGGTTCAGGAGGGTAATACGGAACGCCGTGCTGGATCCCAACGGCCTCCTATCACTAGCAGTCGAGATGACAGGCATCTATCTTATACGCATGGCTGTAACGAATCGTGCAGCCACGTCTCGATACCTGAGTCAACAGATGGGGACGTTTGAAAGACAACAACCATCTGCACGAACAGTTCGGCGACGTTTGCAGCAGGATGGACTATCGGCTTGGAGACCATGGCTGCGGTTACCCTTGACGCTGCATCACAGACAGAAGCGCCTCCGATGGTGTACTCAACGGCGAACCTGGGTGCACGAATGGCAAAACGTCATTTTTTCGGATGAGTCCAGGTTCTTTTTACAGCATCGTGTTGGTCGAATCCGTGTTTGGCGACATCGCGGTGAACGCACATTGGAAGCGTGTATTCGTCATCGCCATACTGGCGTATCACCCGGCGTGATGGTATGGGGTGCCATTGGTTACGTCTCGGTCTTGTTCGCAATGACGGCACTTTGAACGGAGGTCGTTACATTTCAGATGTGTTACGACCCGTGACTCTACCCTTTATTCGATCCCTGTGAAATCCTACATTTCAGCTGGATAATGCACGACCGCATGTTGCAGGTCTTGTACGGGCTTTTCTGGATACAGAAAATGTCCGACTGCTGCCCTGGCCAGCACATTCTCCAGATCTCTCACCAATGGAAAACGTCAGTCACTACTCTTGATGAACTGTGGTATCGTGTTGAAACTGCATGGGCAGCTGTACCTGTACACGCCATCCAAGCTCTGTTTGCCTCAATGCCCAGGTGTATCAAGGCCGTTAATACGGCAAGAGGTGGTTGTTCTGGGTACTGATTTCTCAGGTTCTATGAACCCAAATTGAGTGAAAATGTAATCACATGTTAGTTCTAGTGCAATATATTTGTCCAATGAATAGCCGTTTATGATCTGCATTTCTTTTTGGTGTACTAATTTTTATGGCCAGTAGTGTATTTCGTAGTCTTCTTTACAGAAAATTATATTGATGGGGAAAATATGTCTTGCTCAAGTCGTATATCGGCAGACGAGTAGTATGCGCTTTACAGAACGATAAATGCGTGCTAGATTGTCTACTCTGTTTTTCTTTGCTTGAATCGGCTCACGCTTAGATTTACATTTCCGTGAATAACTTGACAAGAAAACAATCAGGCTCTTTACATTCGGCTTAATAGTGGCGGCTCTAATTGCGTACCATTAAATGAGAAGTTAACTCAAGAAATATAAGAATGAATTCAGAGCAAAATGTGTAATGGCAAAATGGTGAAGCGAGCAGATTGCACTGTTTGATGTGTACTTCGTACAAAGCTTCAACGTCATTAAATCCATAATACTATTCATTAACTTAACGTTGCTACATTCGAGCAGTATTGTTGTCTTGTGTGTTGTGACGAGTGGTCACAGGTCTGCTGTTATTTGTGGAGTTCGGGTAGTGACGGTAAGGGCAGTTTTGGGTAAGTTGCAAAGTTCACTTAATGAGCAGGTAAAAGTTACGGATTTTATGTGAACCAGACTGTGCCCTATGACGTGACCAAATGAATTCCCGCTACAGCAGGGTCCACGGTACACTTTGTTGAATAACACTGGTTTTGAGGCGCGTAGCAGCAGGCACGGAAATGTGAAGTACGAATTATAAATTCCTGAATAGAGGGAAACCCGAGAGGACGAAGACAGGGAGGGAGAGAAGCGAGAGCGGGCAGCGGCTTGTCGCGTATTTCCATGAAATATGCGGCTTAGGCGGCGCGGCGCGGCTGCCTTTTAAAAGCCAAACTGTGTAGCGCCGCAATAAAAGGGCTTCCGGCCGGCGGCTGCTCGCAGGGCGGATCGCCGGTTGTCCGCTTACGCTGAGTGATTACTCGTTCTCTGCTCAGCCTCCGCGCCCGCCGGACAATGACCCGGCGGGTTGCCGCGCAGCCTCCCCACAGGCGAACGCCGAAGCGCGCGCGGCCGCTAGCTGCAGGACACAGCGCAATCGATGGGCGAACCAGATGAGGAAAAATTGCACCTGTCAGGGCAGTGCGCAAGTTGTAAAAACGTGCACGCTGTTCCTTTAGCGGAGTCAAATTAATGAGACTTGACCATCATTGTACACAAGATATGTTATACGCTGCTTGGCAATTGCTAAAGAACGAATTTCCAACTGCTACAGAACAACCGACAACTGCTGTGAAACACCCGACCAATCATAGTAAAATGTAGAGTGTAGGATATGTTAACTGAAACGAACTTGTACACGAACGTTCTGTATGCATTCGAGGCCGGCCGTTTTGGATGAGCGGTTCTAGGCGCTACAGTCTGGTATCGCGCGCCCGCTACGGTCGCAGGTTCGAATCCTGCCTCGGGCATGGATGTGTGTGCTGTCCTTAGGTTAGTTAGGTTTAAGTAGTTCGAAGTTCTAGGGGACTGATGACCTCAGAAGTTAAGTCTCATAGTGCTCAGAGCGATTTGAACCATTTTTTTATGCATTCGATAGGTCGTGCTGTACGCTGTGTGACGAAGAATGTTGTGCAACCGATTCGTGCGACATTCCATATGGTATGACAAGATGTCTGTAAGACATATGTAAGTAGACTGTTTAGGTTTTAATGTTGGTAACGCCACGTAGCGCTCTGTATGAAAATCGCTGACTGTGCTGTGTGCAGTCTGTGGCTGGTTGGACTCATTGTTGGAATATTCGCTTGTGTAGTGTTGGGCAGTTGGAGGTGAGCAGCGCGTAGCGTTGGGCAGTTGGACGTGAGCCGCCAGCAGTGGTGGATGTGGGGGGAGAGATGCCACAGTTTTGAGAGGTTACTATAAGCGTACGATGTGGACGTGTGTCCGTCAGCAAAACGAAAATTTGTGAAACTGGATGTCACGAACATATATATATATATATATATATATATATATATATATATATATATGACTTTTGAACACTATTAAGGTAAATACATTGTTTGGTCTCTATCTTTCATTTGCTAACTATGCCTATCAGAAGTTAATGCCTTCACTAATGCCGACCGCAGTGGCCGAGCGGTTCTAGGCGCTTCAGTCTGGAACCGCGCGACCGCTACGGTCGCAGGTTCGAATCCTGCCTCGGGCATGGATGTGTCTGATGTCCTTAGGTTCGATAGGTTTAATTAGTTCTAAGTTCTAGGGGACTGATGACCTCAGATGTTAAGTCCCATAGTGCTCAGAGCCATTTGAACCATTTGAACCTTCACTAGTTAGAATCTTTTATTCAGTTAGCAGTATTGGCGCTCGCTGTATTGCAATAATTCGAGTAACGAAGATTTTTGTGAGGCAAGTGATTCATGAAAGGTATAGGTTATTGTTAGTCAGGACTATTATTTTGTAGGGATAATTGTAAGTCAGAATGCTTTGCGCTAAAATATTGAGTGTCAGTTTAGTGACGATCGGAATAAGTACAAATAAAACAGTATCAGCACGTTTAGTTTTACTCAGCTGTTTGAAAATCAAATATCGTAAGAGTTTTTCAGCACTGTCATTCTTCACATTCAAAGGGGGACGTTTCACATAAACTGAGTGCTTACGATGGTATCACTTCTGTTACCTAAGTATCATTTCGCGGCGATTACAACATATTCGTTTGTGCGCTCGGAAGCCTGTTAAATGGATCCCACTTCATTCCCATCGTCGTTGAGAAGACGAAGTAAATTCTCCACAATTTGACTCAAGAACAATTGCCAACACGAGTAACTTAGAAGTAGATGAAACCGGTATTACCTCGGCGTATCATAAAACGCTCAAAGGACTAAGCGGAAGGGCTGTACCTTAGGGAGCGGAGAGCATTCACCTTTTATTGTTCACAATATTTATTAAAGTCAATCAACAGATAATATCTGACAAACTTCAAATGAGAACATTTGTACATGTAACCCATCAGTTACCTTTCGATAGCAAAGCAAGTATAACTACTTTTCAGATGAGAAAGATAATACCTTTCAATATTAAAAAAATAGAATACACTGAACGCCTAACGGGTTACAGTAAGTTTGCCTACAGTTTTAAAACCTTGCCCAAATATATTCATTTAAAAGAAAGAGTAACCTCCTTACACATGAACTGTGAATAACTGTATTTTGTATTAACAAATAGTAAAGAACACTTATAATAATAAACCCCCAGCCAGAGAACATTTATACATGAAGGCTATCAGCTGATATCAGTTACTAACAAATGTATACCAACTTTTCAAATGAGAAGGCAATACATTTTTATAGAAAATAGAAAACACCGACGCCCAAATGGCTATCGTTAGTTCACTTACAGTTTTAAGACCTTGCCCAAATATATTCATTCAAAAGGAACAGTAGCCTTACATACGGACTCTCCAACTTCTCTTACAAATAGTTCCCAGCACACGGCATCGGCCAAGTACGGGCATGAAAGTCCTGCGGAGCAGCCAACACGGGCCACACCTGATTGTGCCGCTCGGACCCGATTTATCGGCCCGACCGAGGGCGCAAAGGTGCGTCCGACTTCACTTGCCGGATGCCGATATTCAAACCTCCGCACTAGTGTCTCATGGAGTTAGTGTACTTTGATACGTTTGAACATTCAAGATGCACAATATTGTCTGGAAGAAACTAAACACGCAGTTTTAGAACATGCACAACAAGCCCCACGGCTTGGATGGTAGGGCAGAATGTCGACGCTACTATACACCAAGCAACAACAGTTCGATCACAATGGTGCAACAAATTGCGTAGCGTCCGACCCCAAAATGGATTACCAACAGATTTTAGTAACTGAGCACTCGCTAATGGTTTGTCTCAGGTGAGTTACACTTGCAATACGGAAGGCAGAAAGTGCATGGCCAGTGAAAGAAACAGAACGATGTCACTTTATCAGGTCAACGAATAATCGTCCAGCAGCATCAGAGAAGTAGGTGGCCAATACAATCTCCCAACAAAATGTCATCGGTTAACGGCCACGAACTGCTTGTCTGCGCAGACCACCTCAAGACACAGCCGTTACAACTGTCGCCTGTACAATGCCTTTTTAAAAAGCTCTTCACGGAGCGGGGTAACTCCCCTCTTTGGGCAATCGCTCCGTCTCCTCTCCACTTCACAACTAAACTCACTCGCGCTCGCCTCTCGATCCGCTCCCTGCAGCGCCACCTCGCGACGGTCTCACAAGCGCCGAAAGGTTAGCATCTCTGAACAAATATCGAAGGCCGCAAAGTCGGCGTGGCTCAGTAGATATCCTCGATGTATCGAAGTAGCTTAGAACACTTGAAAATGGCACGGCTTCCGGGTCCAGACTTTATACTAGTCAGGTTTCTTTCAGAGTATGCTAAAACAATAGCTCATCACTTAGCAATTATGTACAACCGCTCGCTCGTAGAAAGATCCGTACTCAAAGACTGGAAAGTTGCGCACGTTACATTAATACCGAAGAAAAGAAATAGCAATAATCCGCTGAATTACATACCCATATCAGTAACGTCGATTTGCAGCAGGGCTTTGGAACATATACTGTGTTCGTACATTGTGAATTACCTCGAAGAAAACGATTTATTGTCAAATAGACAACATAGCTTCAGAAAACTTCGTCCTTGTGGAACACAACTAGCTCTTTATTCTCACGACGTAATGAGTGCTATCGACAGTGTGCTTAAAATTGATTCCATATTTTTAGGTTTCCAGAAGGCTTTTGACGTGGTTCCTGACAAGCGACTTCTAATCAAATTGCGTACCTATGTATTATCGTCACAGTTGTCTGACTGGGTTTGTAATTTCCTGGCAGAAAGGTCACAGTTCATAATAACTGACACAAAGTCATCGAGTAAAACAGGAGTAATATCTTTCGTTCCCAAGGAAGTGGAGGCCATCCACATGGGTACTGAAAGAAATCCGATAAATTTTGAGTGTACGATAAATCACTCAAATCTAAGGGCTGTAAATTCGATTAAATATCTAGGAATTACAGTTACGAGTAACTTAAAATGGAAAGACCACATAGATAATATTGTGGGGAAGGCGAAACAAAGACTGCGCTTTGTTGGCAGAACACTTAGAAGATGCGACAAACCCTCTAAAGAGACAGCCTAAATTACACATGTCCGTCCTCTGCTGGAATATTGCTGCATGGTGTGGGATCCTTACCAGGTCGGATTGACGGAGGACATCGAAAAAGCGCAAAGAAGGGCAGCTCGTTTCGTGTTATCGCGCAATAGGAGTGAGAGTGATACGCGAGTTGGGGTGGCAGTCACTGAAACAAAGGCGGTTTTCTTTGCGGCGAGATCTATTCACAAAATTTCAATCACCGACTTTCTCTTCCGAATACGAAAATATTTTTTTGACACCCATCTACATAGGGAGAAATTATCATCATAATAAAATAAGAGAAATCAGAGCTCGAACGGGAAGATTTAGGTGTTCCTTTTTCCCACGCGCTTTTCGAGAGTGGAATGGTAGAGAAGTAGTATGAAAATGGGTCGATGAACCCTCTGCCAGGCACTTAAGTGTGAATTTCAGAGTAACCATGTAGATGTAGAGTTAGTAGACAAACTGCGCAGCCCTCTTAAATTGGTTACAGATGATGTCATCTACCGTGTTGTAAAGTCATCAAATGATCAAACCGAATTGCAAAATAATACAGACAATATACCTGTATGCTGCAAAAAGTGACAATTGGGTCTAAATAATGAATGCCAAAGGGAATAATGAATACTTAAACGAATCCGCTAAATTCTGGTTACACGAAAATCTAAAGGTGGTAAATTCAAATAAATATTTAGAGATTTCAATTATGTATAACTTAAATTGGAACGATCGAATAGACAATGTTGTGGGGAAAGCAAACCAAAGACTAGTGTTTATTGGTAGAACACTTAGAAAATGTAACAGGTCTACCAAAGAGGACTGCTTACACTACGCTTGTCCGCCCTCTTTTGGATTATTGCTGTGCCGTGCGGGAACTCCATCAGGTAGGATTGGCAGAAGACATCGAAAAAGTTCAAAGAAGGGCAGCTCTTTCTATATTATCGCAAAATAGGGGAGAAATTGCCATGGATATAATACAAGAATTGAGGTGGCAGTCATTAAAAGAAGGACGTTTTCCACTGCGAGAGGATCTTCTCATGAAATTTCAGTCAGCAACTTTTTCCTCAGATCGTGAAAAATATTTTGTTCCCGCCCATCTACAAAGGAGAAATGATCATCATGATAAAATAAGAGAAATCAGAGATCGCACGGAAAGATTTAATTAGTTTTTCCCGCGCTCAGTTCGAGAGAGGAACGGTAGAGAAGTAGGTTAAAAATGGTTCGATGAACACTCTCCCAGGCACTTTGCTGTGAACGCAGAGTAATCATGTAGACTCAAATGTAGATGTGGATGTTGGTTGGGATCAGTAACAGCGGTCCAGAGTGATGTACTACGACGAATTCCGCTTCACTGTGACAAGTGATTCTGACCACCAGGTGGTGTGCAGAGAAAGGAGAACACGTTACACACCACAGAATGTTCATGAACGTCAGCGGCATGGCCCAGTCGTTATGGTGTGGGTAGGCATTACGCACAGTGACCGAAACCGCTGCATATCTTTACAGGAGGTACCGTTACACCAAGCGATATTGCAGGGAGATTATTCTGGATAACGTCCGTCTCTTTAGGGGTACTGTAGATCCCGACTTTCTGTTTATGTACGACAATGCTCGCCCACACAAGACCGATGACGTGTCGGACACACTGGAAAGTGAAGAATGTGAGCGTATGGAATGAGCTGCGGACTCCTGGGACATAAACCGTATAGAGCATGCCTGGGATGCTCTTGGAAAAACTGTTTCTCAACGAGCACCACCTTCCCCAACCGTGTGAGAAACGAAAACCGTCTTGAGAGAGGATTGGAACAACATCCCTCAAGCATTCCTCAACAGTTTCGTAGCTAGAACGAATAATATGTGCAAAGTGTGCATTGGTGCCTGAAGAGGGCGTGTTTCTTTCTGAGTACGATATGCAGCTTTATGTTGGGAATCTGACCTATGTGAAACATGAACTTACTTATATCTGTTATCCTGCTTTCCCATGAGCTGAAATCTGGAACATATTTCGTTATAAATATACTATTACACTTCTGCTACGTATGTACTGTGTTTCATGTCGCCCATCATTGCCTGTGATTATTGCTGTCGAACAATATTATTGTTCCTTAGCAATTATCAAGTAGTGTATTTATGCCTGGAATCAATGACCAGGAGACAACTTCTGACAGATTAAAGCTGTGTAATGCATCAGAACACGTACCGGCATCCTTGCATTAGCAAGTCTTCCAACCTGCTGCGAATATATACGCTGCAAAGATAGCTTTAGATTGTGAATAAGCCATTTTGTGTGTCATCATTTCTCTCAAAAGAGGAAGTTCGTCCACATTCACATGGCAGAAATGAAGCAGTTTCTGTTGGTCATCATTTCACGCAGTCTTCCTGGTCCTTGCTCTTGGACTGCGTCTGCAAGACATCTCAGTTGTTGACTGTAAATGACAGGAGTGATGGTTTACCTTGGGAAAGCAATTCGTAGTACACCACATCGTCGTTATTCCACCAGATGCGTAACAGTATCTTTTGTGGATGTGTGCATGTCTTTGTACGGGAAGTTGCTGCTATCTTTGAACTCAACCATTCCTTTCCTTTCCTTTTGTTAGCATAAAGACACCATGGTCATGCCAGTTCTCGAGAACAGTGACGTGGTTCATTGTGAATTAATTCGTTTAAACGGTCTTCATCAAACCTCGAAGGTCTTCCTGAACGTGGAGAGTCACTAATGTCGAAACGATCCTGCACGAAACTCCTAAACCATTTTCTTGCCATGCTCTGTCCAATGGGATTATCCCCAAACATGGCGCGAATGTTAGTGGTTGCCTACACTGCTGTCACCTATCTAATGAACTCAAACAGAAGAATATGTTCCGATTTCTCCCGTTGGTATTCCATTTTCTAGCATCCATAGCTCCACTCACTATTTCCAAATGACAAACTGACAATATGTAAACTCAAATAGCGACAGTGAACCTCAAATAAAAAATAACAATCAGTAAATAAACCCCTAGCACCCGGAATATGAACATGCAAAACAAAAACGCTACAAACTTATGCATCAAGCTAATAGTTTGGCATCAACAAAATATTTTCTTATTTGGAGGAGAAAGCTGGTGAATGAAATTTCGTGAAATGACCTCGCCTTAGCGAAAAACGCCTTTGTTTTAATGGCTGCCATCCGAACTCACATACCAAATCTGTTACACGCACTCCACTATTTCGCGGCTACACGGAACAAGCTGCGTTTCTTTGAAATTTTTAGATGTCCTCCGTCATTCGTGCCTGTTGACGATGATGATGAGGAGGATTCCATAACACGCGACAACATACCACAAGTTGACGGATAAGCGTTCTGTAGGCAGTCTCTTTAGTGGATTCGTTGCATCTTCTAAGAACTAAACTAAACGCCACCCGAACAGGCCCGAAGGCCCAACGGTACCGACCGCCCGCCGTGTCATCCTCAGACCACAGGCGTTACAGGATGCGGATACGAAGGGTGGTAAGCACATCGCTCTCTCGGCCGTATGTCAGTTTACGAGACCAGAGCCGCTACTTCTCAATCAAGTAGCTCCTCAGTTTGCCTCACAAGGGCTGAGTGCACCCCGCTTGCCAGCAGCGCCCGGAAGACCGGATGGTCACCCATCCAAGTGCTAGCCCAACCCGACAGCGCTGAACTTCGGCGGTCTGGCGAGGCCGGCCGGAGTGGCCGTGCGGTTCTATGCGCTACAGTCTGGAACCGAGTGACCGCTACGGTCGCAGGTTCGAATCCTGCATCGGGCATGGATGTGTGTGATGTCCTTAGGTTAGTTAGGTTTAAGTAGTTCTAGGTTCTAGGGGACTGATGAGCTCAGATGTTAAGTCCCATAGTGCTTAAAGTCATTTTGAACCATTGGAATTGGTCTGGCGGGAACAAGTGTTACCACTGCGGTAAGGCGCATCTTCTAAGACTTTCGCAAATAAAACGCAGTCTTTTGTTCTTCTTCACCGCAACATTTTTTATGTGATCGTTCCAATATCAGTAGGCCGTAACTGTAATTCTTAGATATTTAGTTGAACTGACAGTCATTAGATTTGTGTGATTTATCGTTCCAGCAGATATCGCATGCCATTCTATTCGGTTGATTCCTGCGTCCTGGAAATGTTTCAAAATACGGAAGTTATAGTATTGAGAGACGACCCCATTGCCGAACTGTTGACTGTATAGGTGCACGACAGATTGGAGAAATCTGCCCCGAAAATGAAAAGCCCTCTTATTATTATCGACAGCGATTAGAGGTGTCCACGTCCGTACATCGTACAAGCCCTAACATGATTGACTAACCTCTCCGCTGAACCCGTACCAGTACATGCCTCATACGTGCCTCTATATTCTGCGACGATCATCAGCTGCCAGATGCACCCTGTACTCGCACTTCACGGTGCTGGGACGTTAGTACGGTTGTTGTTAGTAGACGCCTAGGGGTCAAGTAGCCTACACTGGGTTGACACAGACCTGCGAGTTACCTCTAAAAAGACAGTGCGCAATTTTATTGCTGTCAGTTTAAACACCATTTTTTAGAGTCAATCCTGATTTAACGTTTCACTTCAGTCACTAACAAAATATTTACGAATAAGCATTTCTCTTCTCCAACATACAATCACAACAGAATTAGAAATATTTTCTTTCATATCGTTTCCATGTAATGCTATAGATTCCTACATAAATGGAAATGAGAACTGCACACGTGTTTATACATCAACATTTAGTTGTTTGCTGTGTTTGTTGTCAGTTTCCGCTTAACAGTTCATACTCGAAAGTAGCACCATCAATCACCATGCAGTTTTCAGCGCGTATAGATAATATGTTGCTAATCGGATCTATTCTTTCTTTAAATTCACAATCTTAGGACTGCTTTTCTCCAGATCTCCAAGCAACATGGTCGCTTGTCATCGTTTTCACTTCTACGAGTGCTCCGCTGCTGACATCCCGCATGTTGGGTCTTGCCCACTCGTCTCGTATAGGGTGCCTAAGGGATGCTGCGTTCTCGGAATGCTATACAAGAACTTAAGCAAATAACATTAGTAGTTTTATTTCTATAAAACAGATTGACAATACTTTAATGTACAAAGGTGTCGCGAGTGATGGGTGACATGCAACGTAAATCCGAATCCTTGCTATACACAATGTTCAAACAAGCAATGGAGATGGATCACTACAATCTGATATCGTAGCAATCTCTGCTAGGCCGTGCTAATACTCTGCGAATACTGTCCGCTAATGTCCGCATACTGAGCTAGTGTGAGCGGCCAAGGCTGCCAGGAGCGGCGCTTATATTCACTTCGGCTTGAGGGCGCTACTGTCGTGGTGCGGTGCTATTCCGCGCGCCATTGGCCGACGTCGTTTCACAGCCTTCAACGGCTTTACGTTCTTCGTCTTCGTTCCGGCGCTTGTGGTTACACCAGAACATCGCGTCATTTGGCTGACGTATTCCTCCATTTGCATCTTACAGTTCTACTTCTACGAAATCTTCTAGTCTAGTGGAGACTTTCATGTGTCAAAATGTGCCCCTTCCAAATGCTTCTTCGTTTCCTAATCATCAAATGGTTCAAATGGCTCTGAGCAGTATGGGACTTAACATCTATGGTCATCAGTCCCCTAGAACTTAGAACTACATAAACCTAACTAACCTAAGGACATCACACAACACCCAGTCATCACGAGGCAGAGAAAATCCCTGACCCCGCCGGGAATCGAACCCGGGAACCCGGGCGCGGGAAGCGAGAACGCTACCGCACGACCACGAGCTGAGGACTCCTAATCATCTCCCGCAACCATACCACTTCATAGATTCTGTGCAGCATTGCTTCCTCTTAGTTGTTCATGGAGTTTTGCGCCTTCTTCTGACGTCAAGATGTTTGAAAAGGTGTGCAGAACGGAGACGTTGAACAGCCAATGATAATGCCAAAATGGTGAATCTGAAAACGTTCCGTACCTTCCTGCGTGGTGATCGTATGTACGTTACATCACGGATGGAGTAATTTCGGTAGGGAAATATATTGCATTTCGCTGAGTAGAAAAAAATGAAACAAATAGAATAGTATCGATAACGAATCATGGTACGCCGTTGATTGCAATTTACCCAATGAGAATGTAATTGAAGGTGAAAGCACACCTGGAAATCAAGTGGGCTGAAATTGCAAGTCCAAAATGACGGCAGTTACAATCATTTTATAAGGAGCTGTCACTATAAGTACTAGAGAACCGCGACGCTTAGATACAAGAAAGCAGCGTACAAGTTATGATTCAACAGAGTCGAAAATACTTCAGATCGATACTTGAATCTTTCGTTTTCTTAGTCTGAGAATAGGCCATGTAGATTATCTTAAATTTCAATAAAATAGACGTGATAAACCAGAAACACGTAGTTTTATAGTAAACTGAGCACAACATTTCCGTGCCACACCCATGGCTTGTGTATTTTATGTTTTGTGATTGGATACGTTTTCCTCAATACTCATTTGACCGCAGATATCGCTGCGTACTGCCGTCTGTAAGATGGAAGTAAAAGTAAACATGTACTCGCCGTACAGTTCAGTTTATCACATTGTGCGTTCAGACGTGAACGGGCAAAGCGGCTTGCACACACTGTTGCAGTTTACACCGAGTACACACTGCCACTTTAATCAAGAAGGATTCTCACCACGCCGAGGTGGCGTTCACCGTAGCGTCATCATTCGTTATCGCCAGACTCTAGATACCGCAAGGGGAATGTGACAGAACTGCGATATTTAGTTTTGGAGGCAACTGGGAGGACACGACCCTACCTATAAGGTGTGTGCATTCCGTAGCGCCTTCGAAAATAAAGGGCGATTTTTTTATATTCTCTCACTTGGAAATGGAAATGCCGTGTGGCTAGTGCCTCCCGTCGGGTAGAGCGGTCGCCTGGTGCAAGTCTTTCGAGTTGACGCCACTTCCGTGACATGCGTGTCGATGGGGATGAAATGATGATGATAAGGACGACACAACACCCAGTCCCTGAGCGGGGAAAATCTTCGACCCAGCCGGGAATCGAACCCAGGCTGTTAGGTATGACATTCCGTCGCGCCGACCACGCAGCTACCAGAGGCGGACTTCTCTCAATTGCTACACGCAAACTATTAGTCCTGCAGAAAAACGAAAAGATCTTTCTGTACGAAATTCAATGTAGTTAAATTTTGTACTGGGATAGGTTATCACTGAATTGAACAGTTTTCAAGTTATTCAAGGAAAACGCGTTTCATGGTCATTTTTGTACATTTTTCTTGAATAATTCGGAAACTACAGCCTTAAGCGAAAACACATCCCAGTAAAAAATTTAGCTACATTAAATTTCCTACAAAAAGTCCAATTCATTTTCCTGTAGCACTAATAGTTTGCACATACCAAGCGAGAGACTATGAAAATCTAGAGCTTGGTATTTGAAGGTGATTCAGGTTGCATAAAACCTATCGGTAGGGGCTACTGAATCAGGGCAGAAAGCAGACAACACACGGATCTATTGCATCGGGTTCCCTTCAGTGATGCGTGAAGGACTTACATGAAACCTGATGATCGTTGTACAAGATTGGGGAAAACCGGATACCAAAGCGTTTCACAGGCATGGAGTCCCACAGATTAACTGGGAGGTGGGTCAGTGATGTTCGGGGCCAATATCCTGTCGGGATGCCGGACGGTTCTTATCATCGTCGAGCGTAGTTTGAGGGCTGTGAAGTGACAGAAATATTCGACATATTGTCCAGACCTATAATAAACATTACGTCTTTCAACACAGTATGTTACGAACGCACTACAGCAACCTCGTGAACATTTTCCTCCAGTGACAACAGTTAACTACACTCCTGGAAATTGAAATAAGAACACCGTGAATTCATTGTCCCAGGAAGGGGAAACTTTATTGACACATTCCTGGGGTCAGATACATCACATGATCACACTGACAGAACCACAGGCACATAGACACAGGCAACAGAGCATGCACAATGTCGGCACTAGTACAGTGTATATCCACCTTTTGCAGCAATGCAGGCTGCTATTCTCCCATGGAGACGATCGTAGAGATGCTGGATGTAGTCCTGTGGAACGGCTTGCCATGCCATTGCCACCTGGCGCCTCAGTTGGACCAGCGTTCGTGCTGGACGTGCAGACCGCGTGAGACGACGCTTCATCCAGTCCCAAACATGCTCAATGGGGGACAGATCCGGAGATCTTGCTGGCCAGGGTAGTTGACTTACACCTTCTAGAGCACGTTGGGTGGCACGGGATACATGCGGACGTGCATTGTCCTGTTGGAACAGCAAGTTCCCTTGCCGGTCTAGGAATGGTAGAACGATGGGTTCGATGACGGTTTGGATGTACCGTGCACTATTCAGTGTCCCCTCGACGATCACCAGTGGTGTACGGCCAGTGTAGGAGATCGCTCCCCACACCATGATGCCGGGTGTTGGCCCTGTGTGCCTCGGTCGTATGCAGTCCTGATTGTGGCGCTCACCTGCACGGCGCCAAACACGCATACGACCATCATTGGCACCAAGGCAGAAGCGACTCTCATCGCTGAAGACGACACGTCTCCATTCGTCCCTCCATTCACGCCTGTCGCGACACCACTGGAGGCGGGCTGCACGATGTTGGGGCGTGAGCGGAAGACGGCCTAACGGTGTGCGGGACCGTAGCCCAGCTTCATGGAGACGGTTGCGAATGGTCCTCGCCGATACCCCAGGAGCAACAGTGTCCCTAATTTGCTGGGAAGTGGCGGTGCGGTCCCCTACGGCACTGCGTAGGATCCTACGGTCTTGGCGTGCATCCGTGCGTCGCTGCGGTCCGGTCCCAGGTCGACGGGCACGTGCACCTTCCGCCGACCACTGGCGACAACATCGATGTACTGTGGAGACCTCACGCCCCACGTGTTGAGCAATTCGGCGGTACGTCCACCCGGCCTCCCGCATGCCCACTATACGCCCTCGCTCAAAGTCCGTCAACTGCACATACGGTTCACGTCCACGCTGTCGCGGCATGCTACCAGTGTTAAAGACTGCGATGGAGCTCCGTATGCCACGGCAAACTGGCTGACACTGACGGCGGCGGTGCACAAATGCTGCGCAGCTAGCGCCATTCGACGGCCAACACCGCGGTTCCTGGTGTGTCCGCTGTGCCGTGCGTGTGATCATTGCTTGTACAGCCCTCTCACAGTGTCCGGAGCAAGTATGGTGGGTCTGACACACCGGTGTCAATGTGTTCTTTTTTCCATTTCCAGGAGTGTATATGGAATGGACTGCAGTTTCTGCTGACATGTACCCGAATACGTCTCTTATCCGAAGACCATCATTCAACTTGCTCCCCGTCAACATTTGCAACGGACGTTAGCTTAATCTGGTCGATGTTAGGCTGCTAGACAAATAACTGTAGGCAAGATCAGCTGAAAAAAACATCGATCATTCCAGTTTTCTGTACAGGTTCCAGAACTCTCGGAACTAAGGTGATGCAAAAATTTTTTTGATGTATGTATATTATTGTGTATATACAAGCGTCAAAAACAGTTTTGCATCACTTCCGGAACCTGTAAAGAAAATTGGAATAGAGATCAACATAAACATCATTTCTGCCTGTGACTAAGTCGGGATGAGAGGTACACTTAGCATGGAAGGTGATTTAGCAAGAAAGTGATTCATGAAACGCACACCAGTTCATTAAGAACCCAAATAACACAAGCAGCAGAACAAGTTACCAATTAATACAATTCATTCTCAGGCAAATTAACAAAACCTTATTTTTGTAAATACACATAAAACACGTTAAAAGTTTACCACACGGGGAGTGACGCCAAGCTGCCCTGGGCAAAAGGTGACTTAAATTAAGATGCCTGAAGCGAAACGTGACACCGCTCCCACACACCCCAATTCGCAGAAAACTGGAACACAAACAGACCGCAGAAGACCTGCAAACACCAACCAAACATCAATTAATATAGGTTAAGAGATCAACAAATAACAATATAAACAAAGAAGCAATTGCTCTAATACTGAGTGAGTGCATTCAAATAAATGAACGTACATAAAGGAGCTACGTATAAATGACTAGCTTTACAAAATATGAGTCTTTACTACTGAGTAAGTGCTTTCAAATAAATGCACGTATATAAGTGACCCAAATTTTACAGCAATATAAAAGGGACGTCGACTTGATGGCAATCAAAATACACTGAAAATCTCATATAGACAATACATAAACTCCTGGATACTGTCCCAAAAAGCCAAAAAATATAAGACACACAACTTCGTGCTAATCGTCTTCCTCATAGTAATGCAACCAGCGGATTTTTAAAAGGAAGTGGTAACTGCTGGTCTCGCTGCGATCACACACTTTGCTGGCTGCTCTTACTTCAGCTACACGTACATTAGGGCAACCAGGCAACAAGTACACTCGCGGGAACGCAAATGGTTCAACGAAACGAAGGCACCAAAATCACTTACACCTTCGACGGAGAGCGTTGTTCGAGATGGTCTCCAGGGATGCGTCTCTCCGAGAAAACAGGCACCAAGACAATGCGACGAACAGTGCCTGGAGTTGACATTAGGCGGGTCCACCACAAACACGCGACCGTCTTACGATGTAGGCCCGGCGTGCCGCTACTGGCCGATCACGCGTGTTTTCCTCTTTCATCCACTCAAGCACGTCCTTGCGCCCCGTAGCGAGTCCAACACCAACTGCCGCGAGCCGAAACACCCGCGAGATCACAACAGTGGCAAATATCCTAGTACAGCCGGGTAATCAAATGGTTCAAATGGCTCAGAGAACTATGGGAACTTCTGAGGTCATCAGTACCATAGAACTTAGAAGTACTTAAACCTAACTAACCTAAGGACAGCACACACATCCATTCCCGAGGCAGGATTCGAACCTGCAACCGTAGTGATCGCGCGGTTCCAGACTGTAGCGCCTAGAACCGCTCGGCCACTCCGGCCGGCGCCGGGTAATCGATAGTGTCGTGCAAAAGAGCTGGTGTCCAGGAAAGGCGCACCATGGCTCACTGCCCCTTTTATTGTTCACGAAAACTACACAGAGCATGTTGTACCACCATACAGCGAGACCAGAGATGGTGGTCCAGATTGCTGTACATACGGATCCTCTCATTCCCAGTTGCACGTACTCTTGCATTGATGCATGCCTGTATTCGTCGTGGCATACTATCCACAAGTTCTTCAAGGCATTCCTGGTCCAGATTGTCCCATTTCTCAACGGCGATTCGGCGTAGATCCCTCAGAGTCGATGGTGGGCCACGTCGTCCATAAACAGCCCTTTTCAATCTATCCCAGGCGTGTTCGAATTGGTTCATGTCTGGAGAACACGCTGGCCACTCTAGTCGAGCGATGTCGTTATCCTGAAGGATGTCATTCACAAGATGTGCACGATTGGGGCGCGAATTGTCGAACGTGAAGACGAATGCCTCGCTGATATGCTGCCGATATGGTTGCACTATGTATCGGAGGATGGCATTCACGTATCGTACAGCCGTTACGGCGCCTTCGATGACCACCAGCTGCGTATGTCGGCCCCACATAATGCCACCCCAAAACAAGGGGAACCCCCACTTTGCTGCATTCGCTGGACAGTGAGTCTAAGGCGTTCAGCCTGACCGGATTGCCTCCAAACACGTATCCGAAGATTGTTTGCTTGAATGCATATGCGACATTCATCGGTGAAGAGAACGTGACTCCAATCCTGACCGCTCCATTCGACACGTTGTCAGGCCCATCTCTACAGCGCTGCATGGCGTCGTGGTTGCAAACATGGACTTCGCCATGGACGTCGAGAGTGAAGTTGCCCATCACGCAGGCTATTGCGCACAGTATGAGTCATAACACGACGTCCTGTGGCTGCACTAAAAGCATTATTCAACATCGTGGCGTTGCTGTCAGGGTTCCTCCGAGCCATAATCCGTAGGCTGCGGTCATCCACTGCAGTAGTAGCCCTTGGGTGGCCTGAGCGAGGCATGTCAGTTCCTCTCTGTCTGTATCTCCTCCGTGTCCAAACAACATCGCTTTGGTTCACACCGAGACGCCTGGACACTTCCCTTGTTGAGAGCCCTTCCTGGCACAAAGTAACAATGCGGACGCGATCGATCCGCGGTATTGACCGTCTAGACATGGTTGAACTTCAGACAACACGAACGGTGTACCTCCTTTCTGGTGGAATGACTGGAACTGATCCGTCTAATAGGCGCTGCTCATGCATGGTTGTTTACATCTTTGGGGGGGGGGGGGGGGTAGTGATGTCTCTGAACAGTCAAAATGACTGTGTCTGTGATAGAATATGCACAGTCAATGTCTGTCGTCTGGAGATCTGGGAACTGGGTGACGCAAAAGTTTTTTGGATGTGAGTATTTCGGTTCTGTCCTCAACAGTTACTGTAATAGACTGTATATTATTTGACGCTGGGCTTAAGAAAATGTAGCTAAGGATAGCGCGGCATAATTACAAATATTATTGTTCGAAACAAACTGGCATAGTTTTTTTAATACACGTCATCTGGGTGTGTATTCGAACGCAAAACAGACATACTAGTTTTTATAACGATACTATCTTGAATAGTGCTTCTGAAAATATAATTTTACTTATTCGATTGTGAAACATTTGGTAGCTTAAATGAAGTTTCAGCTGTCTCAATTTAATTTATCTGTTTCCAGAATCATCCTTTTCATTATTTTCATCCTTAGCGTAATGTCAACTCTCGAGTGTGAAATTAAAATTCACTGTCGTTTTATAGTCTTCAGTCCGGAGGGTAATTTGCAACAGCTCTCCACGCTAGCTTAGTCAGTGAAAGTATCTTTGTGTCTGTGAAGCTACTGCAAGTCAAATCCGTTTGAACTTGCGCATTATATTCAAGCCTTGGCCTTCCCCTACCATTTTTGCACTTTGACATTTTCTGCCATACGGAGTAAAGCGGCGCATTGGTTAGTACACTCGACTTGCATTCAGGAGGACGACGGTTCAAACCCGCGTCTGAACATCCTGATTTAAAATTTCCATGATTTCCCTAAATAACTTCAGGCAAATGCTGGGATGTTATCTTTGAAAGGGCACCGCTGATTTCCTTCCCTATCCTTCCCTAATCCGAGTTTGACCTCTGCCTTTAACGACCTAGTTGTCGACGGGACATTAAACACTAATCGCCTCACTTCTCCTCCTACTCCCTGCCATTACCAAATTAGCTATCCTACAAAGTGTTCTAAAATTAGGACCAGATTATTGCTTCTTATACATACAAAGTAAAATGTAGCAAATATTCTTTGCTTTATAATTCCAAAATGGTTCAAATGGCTCTGTGCACTATGCGACTTAACAGCTGAGGTCATCAGTCCCCTATAACTTACAAGGGGAGGCCGCCAATTGTGAAATTCACATTCGATTCATACTGCGCATAATAAAAGCTCATGGCCAGAGGTGTAATGTGGCAAAGCACCAAGATGTACTTCTCAGCCGTTGTCGAGAAAATCGACAGTTAAAAGAAACCGTTGCGGTGAAATACTCTCTACGATTAATAAAATTTCTACAGCGTCGTGGTGCAGCGGTAAGCGCTCGGGTTCGTAATCCGAAGGTCGCCGGATCGAAACTCACGCCATGCAACTTTTTTTTTTAGTATTTGTTTTTTGTAATTCAAATGTGTATACACACACACACACACACACACACACACACACATATATATATATATATATATATATATATATATATATATATATATAATTCCCGGCAATCAGTTGCAACAATTATGCATATAATAAGTTGTTGAAAGTCGTTTCTCGTGGAAAAACTGGCGACTTCGAACATCATTATGTTCTCCGCAAACAAAGTTGTATTTCACAAATTTTATTAATTGTCTTCATAATGTTAACCACGTATAGTTAACGGAAGACGTAGAAACGATATTCCGAAACGAATACGTATAGCGTACGTGAAACGTTCGAATTAGAACAGAGACCCCACGAACACAAATTTGCTGTGGCAGGTATGAAATATAAACTCCGTTACTCGCTCGTTACGCTTGAAGGACGGAAGTTGAATGGGCCGAAACGAGCAGCCGCATAACAGCGTAGTTGCCTGCTAACTTCGAAAGAAGGTAGATGCGGTCCCTAGCGCAACTTATAACATCGTCGAAAATCAGTGCGGACGGGAGAGCTTTGGTACACCCTGTTAAACAAACGGAAAAATGGAGGCGGTACAATTGGAGAGCGATCCGCCTTCACCAACATGCATAAGCAATTCATTAATATATATATATATATATATATATATATATATATATATATATATATATACAAAAAACTAATAAAAAATTGCATGGCGCGAGATTCGATCCGGCGACCTTCGGGTTACGAACCCGAGCGCTTACCGCTGCGCCACGACGCTGTAGAGAATTGTAAATCGTAGAGTTTCTTTTAACAGTCGATTTTCTCGACAACGGCTGAGAAGTGCATCTTGGTGCTTTGCCACATTACACCTCTGGCCATGAGCTTTTATTATGCGCAGTATGAATCGAATATGAATTTCACAATTGGCGGCCTCCCCTTGTTAGAACTACTTAAACCTAACTAACCTAAGGACATCACACACATCCATGCCCGAGGAAGGATTCGAACCTGCGACCTGCGACCAGACTGAAGCGCCTAGAACCGGTCGGCCACCCCGGCCGGCTTATAATTCCACTTTCTCTTTAATTATAAGATTAAAGATTGATTACATTTGATTACTAGTAAGAAGAGAAAGGGGAATAATCTTAATGATGTAAAATATGGAGAAATCGAAGTAAACAGTGTTCGGTGACTCGTTACTAACAGGGTGATGCATGGCCATGGATCGATATTTCACTGTCTGTGTGTCACTCTTAGCGAGCATGCTATGTGCGTTTAAGGCTGCTACAATGGCGGCAAATCAGTAGCATCACCATCCTAGCACCGTCCAGCTCTACTTGTTGCTCACTATCACAAAGAACCGCAAAAGTATTTGAAAACGAGTGAAGGTAAGGAATCATGATAATGTTAAATAAAATCATCGTATCTTTCAAGTTATTATTAGTAATCTAAGAAGTTCAAACACTAGAACGTAATTTCCTTACACTAGTCACTCCGACAGGAGGAGCGATCAAGTGTTACAGGAATCTGAGCTTTCATTCTTCAATTGTTTTTTAAACAAAATGCCAAGGATTATCCAGAGTGTACATTCTTTACAAATGTTTATAATATTATCTGAGCGTTCATAAGGCTGAGTAGGTTGTATATATTGTTCTGTTGTAGAGTCCCCTTGAAAGGTGTCGGCACAGTTCATTATGCAACTTGACGATGCCATTCAACACATTATCACTTGTTACAGACACGAACTTAGTTTCGTTCGTTGTTTTTCACTAACTGTCACTGTCACGGTGCATAAAAAGTGTCAATTCTCCATTTCTGGGTTAGAGTCAAGTAGTACACGTTACATTAGATACATACTGTTACGACTTCTGCACCACTTGTTAGCAACAGACACAGTGGCTGCGCCAAAGACTGAGACGGCGTGGAGTTTTACAATTATTTATTGAACTTTCTTTACAATTTCTCCCTCGTCGTCGCTGCCCAGCCCTGCGTATCCCTCCGCCTGGCTGCTGCTGTGTAGATTCTCCGACAATGAGCGCAACACGCACCGCTGATCGCACTCGGGAGCCTCAGACCACCAGTGCTCCACTGAAGCCAGGATGCCCTGTGGTTGAGATGAACTCGTCGCCGCTCGGCGCCCCAGTACGTCACACCCACGGAACCGCGACGCCGTGAGGCCAGCTGCCGACACCTGCTGCACCGGCTGCTGGTAAGCCGTCAGTCGCGATGTCCGCGAGGTCCCGTCATGGACGGACCACGCACCGTGGGGCCGGGTTGCCGTGAAGTCCGGGCATCAGTCCCCGGCGGCGCCTGTGACCGAGACCGCGCTGCAGCCGGTCCTGCTGGACGTTCTCGCTGTAGTTAGTCAGCCATGGTGCTGACCGAACTCGGGCCGACCTCCAGAGCTGAAGTTGACATCTGGTGGCGAACGGATGACTCCTGATAGCTGAAACAGACTTCCGGAATCGTCACCTACGAAGATTGAACATTCGGACACAGACCGTGTCCGTCCTCAGATCCGAACTGCTTTCTAATGGCCCCTGTCTGTTGCTTTCTGCGCCTCACTATTAATATCCGGCAGGAGGACGTTTTTTACCCTCGGTGGTAGCTTTTTGTTATTACTCCCGCAGTATACAGGGTGTTACAAAAATGTATGGCCAAACTTTCAGGAAACACTCCTCACACACAAAGAAAGAAAATATGTTACGTGGGCATGCCTCCGGAAACGCTTACTTTCCATGTTAGAGCTCATTTTATTACTTCTCTTCAAATCACATTAATCATGGAATGGAAACACACAGCAACAGAATGTACCAGCGTGACTTCAAACACTTTGTTACAGGAATGGTTCAAAGTGTCCTCCGTTAGCGTGGATACATGCATCCACCCTCCGTCGCATGGAATCCCTGATGCGCTGATGCAGCCCTGGAGAATGGCGTATTGTATCAAAGCTGTCCAGAATACGAGCACGAAGAGTCTCTACATTTGGTACCGGGGTTGCGCAGACAAGAGCTTTCAAATGCCCCCATAAATGAAAGTCAAGAGGGTTGAGGTCAGGAGAGCGTGGAGGCCATGGAATCGGTCCGCCTCTACCAATCCATCGGTCACCGAATCTGTTGTTGAGAAGCGTACGAACACTTCGACTGAAATGTGCAGGAGGTCCATCATGCACGAACCACATGTTGTGTCGTACTTGTAAAGGCACATGTTCTAGCACCACAGGTAGAGCATCCCGTATGAAATCATGATAACGTGCTCCATTGAGCGTAGGTGGAAGAACATGGGGCCCAGTCAAGACATCGCCAACAATGCCTGCCCAAACGTTCACAGAAAATCTGTGTTGATGACGTGATTGCACAATTGCGTGCGGATTCTCGTCAGCCCACACTTGTTGATTGTGAAAATTTACAATTTGATCACGTTGGAATGAAGCCTCATCCGTAAAGAGAACATTTGCACTGAAATGAGGATTGACACATTGTTGGATGAACCATTCGCAGAAGTGTACCCGTGGAGGCCAATCAGCTGCTGATAGTGCCTGCACACGCTGTACATGGTACGGAAACAACTGGTTCTCCCGTAGCACTCTCCATACAGTGACGTGGTCAACGTTACCTTGTACAGCAGCAGCTTCTCTGACGCTGACATTAGGGTTATCGTCAACTGCACGAAGAATTGCCTCGTCCATTGCAGGTGTCCTCGTCGTTCTAGGTCTTTCCCAGTCGCGAGTCATAGGCTGGAATGTTCCGTGCTCCCTAAGACGCCGATCAATTGCTTCTAACGTCTTCCTGTCGGGACACCTTCGTTCTGGAAATCTGTCTCGATACAAACGTATCGCGCCACGGCTATTGCCCCGTGCTAATCCATACATCAAATGGGCATCTGCCAACTCCGCATTTGTAAACATTGCACTGAGTGCAAAACCACGTTCGTGATGAACACTAACATGTTGATGCTACGTACTGATGTGCTTGATGCTAGTACTGTAGAGCAATGAGTCGCATGTTAACACAAGCACCGAAGTCAACATTACCTTCCTTCAATTGGGCCAACTGGCGGTGAATTGAGGAAGTACAGTACATACTGACGAAACTGAAATGGAGCTCTAACACGGAAATTGAGCGTTTCCGGACACATGTCCACATAACATCTTTTCTTTATTGGTGTGTGAGATATGTTTCCAGAAAGTTTGGCCGTACCTTTTTGTAACACCCTGTATTGCAGGGTAACGTAGCGTGCTGGCCTCACTTCCCCTTACTCAGCACTCTCCAGACTTCGCTCGGCTCTCGGTCTGTGTGCGTCCTTGCGTCAGTCTGTTGGTAGACTGCTGCTGTCAGCAAGGCTATCTGTGCCTGCCTACTTCGCAACGCCTCGGTCGCCGGCGTGCCTCTGTTTTGCCATTCTGCACTGCGTGAAGCAACGCTTACTACATGTTGCCGCAACAATACATACAAATATATTGAATAGATGCCTATTGTTGACATAAGTTCCATTTCAAGCGTCTGTGTCAGCGAAATTGCCTGGTTACACAATGAAACACCAGACACAGGATTTCACTCACATTCTGCTAGGAGCAGACACAGATTTTTTTCAACAGCTTGATACAGGTTTTCACTTCAAAGTTCTGTCTTTTGTATTGCATAGATACATTCCAAGTTTTCCCTGCGCATCTCGTTAGTTTCAATGAAGCTCAAAGATTGTTACACCTCACATACGCAAGAATATTAGTTTTAAAATTCTCTTTACAGGCTTTTCTTGTCTTTTACAGAGATATTTACACTGTGTGATAGTACCCTTCTAGGTTAGGTAATGATTAGGCCGTTTCAACCCCATTTCAGGAATTTTTTACTGTATGGATTAGGCACTATCAAAGACTTGGACAACAGATTTTGTTTTGTCCTGCAAAAACAGCTTCATCTGTTCATAGCAGAAAAATTACCATGCGAGTATACAAAATCAAACCGAAAATTCCGAATATAGGCTCAATCAAAAGAGAATCATGTCTTATTATATGCAAAACTTTCACAGTAAAATACTCATCCATCACTTAACTACGTCTACTTATCCATTTAAAGTTAATGAACTGGAAGTTTGCCTCACTCGAGTCCACGAATCTTCATTTCGTAAGTATAAACTCTTAAAGTGTAGCTCAGCTATATCTAAACCTTTAATTTCATCAGAAATATTTACATTTTGTTCTTAGCACTCTGCTCGAGAGCTCATATCAACTTCTGTCATTTCAGTGCCACTGTCATATAACCGCTCATCATGCGCAACTCAAGTTAAAGACTAATATACGCATAAGGAGATACTATCATTTTTTTAAAGAAAGGTTGTGATTACTCTACATATTAAATTATTTCTTTAACTTCCACAAAAAATTAAAAGTCTGTTTGTAGATAAAATTTTAATTCAGTACTAAAGTACTCCTCTATCATAGTCTCCATTAGTGCCACATACTGATGTACTTTACACACATTATATTTTGTTGCAGTATATGATAGACTTCTTTCAGACTCAAACTACTACACATGAACACTTTTGTACATTTATTTCTTGCCAAGTGGTTCAGAATGTCATGCAGCACTCGCTGTATTTAAAAATATTGATACACTGCAGTAAAACTATTCAGATAATAGTTTGCTTTCTAGTACATGTTTACAGACTTAATAGTTGAGCGTAATCATCACAAAAATTTGTTTCTATGTTTTGTTTAATTTACATGTTTTGAGCATGTTTCCACATGAATCACAAGTCAAGTTTTACGTTTTCTCAATTCAAAGAATGCTATCATTACCCACACAGATACTTCTTTAAAATTTTGGTGACTGTGTTCGTTGGTGTTTGTTTTTGGAAAATCCAGAAGGTAACTACCTGAATGAGGAATCCTGATCATTTTATATCGTCCTGTATACAGTAATTGCCATATACTGTTTCATTTCTTTGGGAGTGGAAGGTTTTGTGTGATTTAAGCAATATGGTTTTCCCAGCTAAATATTCCTGTACACGTCCTAACTTTTTGTCATAGGTGTTCTTTCTAATCATAGCATGTTCAGAGAGCGTAATTAGTGTATCTCTTACCTATTCTTCCAGTACAGATTCTTTGTTAGGCAAGTGCAGTAGTAGATTAACGAATAATTACTTATTTATTGTTGGTTAATAGATCTGAATGTGTTTAAGTTATTGTGTAAATTGGCAAATTATTTGCTATTTTCCCAAAATGTTTGACAAATTCCACCCAGCGTGTGTATTGTGTACCTGCATACTTGTGCATAAATCGATTAAATTATCGTAAAATACGTTTAAAGGATTACTTTACGGATTTAATTTTGAGATCAGAATGTTTTCAATGGTACAGTCATGTAGAGAATCTTTCCATTTTTTTGCATGTGAAGTTTGATACATTATCTGTTATTAATGTGACAGGCTTGCCAACTGTTGGTATGTAGTGTCTAACAATTATCCTGATGATGGCAGATGCTGTTGTCGACTTTACAGCATATAGCTTCATGTATTTAGAAGAAAGATCATAATGGAAAAGCAAATTCTTAACTCCACCTCGTGCAGGGGATACTGGACCAGCAACATCGACGGACACCATTTGTAAACACGATAATTGCAGTGGCGGTGTTGTTCAGAAGTTGAGACTTTGCACTTCATTTCTGAGCAAAAGAGGCGTTGCAATATCGTATTTATCCACCGACACCAGGCAAGGGATTCAAAATAATTCTCCCCTGTACGAAAATATATACTAATGGCCATTAACACTGCTACAGCAAGAAGAAATGCTGATGATAAACGGGCATTCATTGGACAAATATATTATTCTAGAACTGAGATGTGATTGCATTTTCACACAATTTGGGTGCATAGATCCTGAGAAATCAGTACCCACAACAACCACATCTGGCCGTAATAACGGCCTTGATACGCCTGGGCATTGAGTCAGACAGAGCGTGGATGGCGTGTACAGGTACAGCTGCCCATGCAGCTTCAACACGATACCGCAATTCATCAAGAGTAGTGACTGGCGTATTGTGACGAGCCAGTTGCTCGGCCACCATAGACCAGACGTTTTCAATTGGTGAGAGATCTGGAGAATGTGCTAGCCAGGGCAGCAGTCAAACATTTTCTGTATCCAGAAAGGCCCGTACAGGACCTGCAACATGCGGTCGTGCATTATCCTGCTGAAATGTAGGGTTTCGCAGGGATCGAATGCAGGGTAGAGCCACGGGTCATAACACATCTGAAATGTAACGTCCACTGTTCAAAGTGCCGTCAATGCGAACAAGAGGTGACCGAGACGTGTAACCAATGGCACCCCATACCATCACGCCGGGTGATACGCCAGTATGGCGATGACGAATACACGCTTCAAATGTGCGTTCACCGCGATGTCGCCAAACACGGATGCGACCATCATGATGCTGTAAACAGAACCTGGATTCATCCGAAGAAATGACGTTTGCCATTCGTGCACCCAGGTTCGCCGTTGAGTACACCATCGCAGGCGCTCCTGTCTGTGATGCAGCGTCAAGGGTAACCGCAGCCATGGTCACCGAGCTGATAGTCCATGCTGCTGCAAACGTCGGCGAACTGTTCGTGCAGATGGCTGTTGTCTTGCAAACGTCCCCATCTGTTTACTCAGGGATCGAGACGTGGCTGCACGATCCGTTACAGCCATGCGGATACGGTGCCTGTCATCTCGACTGCTAGTGATGCGAGGCCGTTGGGATTCAGCACGGCGTTCCGTATTACCCTCCTGAACCCACCGATTACATATTCTGCTAACAGTCATTGGATCTCGACCAACGCGAACAGGAATGTCGCGATACGATAAACTGCAATCGCGATAAGCTACAATCCGGCCTTTATTAAAGTCGGAAACGTGATGGTACGCATTTCTCCTCCTTACACGTGGCATCACGACTTTCACCAGGCAACACCGGTCAGTTGTTGTTTGTGTATGAGAAATCGATTGGAAGCTTTCCTCATGTCAGCACGTTGTAGGTGTCGCCACCGGCGCCAACCTTGTGTGAATGCTCTGAAAAGCTTATCATTTGCATATCACAGCATCTTCTTCCTGTTTGGTTAAATTTCGCGTCTGTTGTTTTGGTTGGCAGGAGAGCCAACAGCGTGTTACTAGAAGCGTGATGTCTGGAACAGGAGAAGGAAATTAGAATTTAGGAAAACGGACGTAGCTGGTGGAATAATTAACTTTAATCCGTTAATGAAGAACGTCGGTCTTGACGGTACATGAATCAATATCAATAGTAACTGATAATGGCGGCTTGATACGTCGTAGCAAATGACGTAGCTGAAGGCTATGCTAAACTATCGTCTCGGCAAATGAGAGCGTATTTTGTCAGTGAACCATCGCTAGCTAAGTCGGTTGTACAACTGGGGCGAGTGCTAGGAAGTCTCTCTAGACCTGCCGTGTGGCGGCGCTCGGTCTGACGTATACTAACGGACCGCGGCCGATTTAAAGGCTACCACCTAGCAAGTGTAGTGTCTGGCAGTGGCACCACATCTGTAGCACGTCATCATCGTGGTGTAGCAATTTTAATGGCCAGTAGTGTTCATAACGGATGTACGAGTACAGGTTTTAGACACGTGGTTGACTACATATGGAAGTTTGGGTCTACCTGTGAGTCGTGGTAACACAGCGTAATGGCAGTCTGCTTTCCGCGGAGCTGCGGCGAGAACGTCCTGTTTACGTCCCGTCGGCGCGGTCGCGAGTGTCCGTAGTTGTTTACCATTTCGTCAGCGCTAGTTTAGAGTCCATCACTACCGACGTAATATGGCACATTGACACAGACAAACCACCATCAAGATCAGTTTTCAACCCGATCATGCACGACCGCGAGCTTTTGGGAACGTTTTCTACGTGACGACGTTAAAATTCATCCGCCGGACAAAATTGGTTGAAATGGTTCAAATGGCTCTAAGCACTATGGGACTTAACATCTGAGGTCATCAGTCCCCGAGACTTAGAACTACTTAAACCTAACTAACCTAATGACATCACACACATCCATGCCCGAGAGCAGAATTCGAACTTGCGACCGTAGGAGCAGCGCGGTTCCAGACTGAAATGCCTAGAACCGCTCGGCCACAACGGCCGGCGGACATAATTAGTATCAATCTCTGCCAGTCACGTCAAGTTGGTAAGTGACGAGGTGCGGAACACCATCTTAAATTCCAACATTCTGATGGCCATATTGGGGCAGTCCCTATCGATCACGCGGGGCTTGGCCTCCGCATTATACGAGTCTTCAAACTCCCGTCCAGAGTTCCACAGGACGTAGTCATAGCGGCTTTCCAGCCTTAAGTAGAGCGGTCAGCCACATGGCTGAAAAACGGACCACCTTCACAACGTACCCGGTTCTTAACGGGGTTCGACAGACCGAAATTGAACTGACAAAACACGTACCGTCCTATCTTGTCATCGGCGGATGTAAGGAAATTATTAAGTATGTCGGACAGCCACGCACTTGCTCCGGTTGTGGCCAAGAATGACACGTCAGGTCGGATTGTCTCTGACGACGGCTTACTCAAATCCCGACAGGTGAATCTATGACTCCTTCGACGGTGACGACCCTTCCTCTCAATTATGCCGGGGTTACACTAGCGGCCACCCTTTCCGATGCCGACCACGTTCTTCCGATAGCCGCCCCCGATAGCGAGGGCACGATGGATTTTGCAGTACCGGATCAAGCCACTACAACGGCGTCCCCTCCTGAAGACAATCACCGACCGACCTTGCAAGAAGGCACGTATCACAAGTTGTGTCGACAGCGGCTTTTCTTCCAGACTCCGGAGCAGCTGAAGAGATCCACCCACATTCGGATACTGACAAACACGTCCGTACACAGCGTTCCTCGCGGAAACACAAGAGACGGCGGCGTGCTCCATCGGACGAGTGGTTGCAGCGAACGTCTGACATGGACTGCGGACAATCCGAAGACGATGCCGGCGGTATAGAGGCCGCAGTAACATCCCACCCAACAGATCGCCATGGTGACGACTTCAGTCCCTCCGATCCCAACAGCAGGATCACAAGCAGACAGCCGCTGCCGATTACCATCCGGCAGCGCCGAAGGAGCCTGCGCTGACTGCCGCAGAATCCACAAACAGCCGATGGTATTTCATGGCGACTGGGCGCACGACGGTTAGGAAAACTCCTTGCCCATCGTGTCGGACGACACGAGGGGGAATTGACCCCACCAATGACGATCCTTCTCCACCATCAGTGACAGCGATGAGACAGCCTCTTACAAGACTGTTGATTGCCAACACGGGCGCCATGGATAGACCTCAAACTTATCGTGTTGCGACTGTAAACATTAACACTATACGGACGCGCGCTTAGTTATCCTTGCTTCGGGATATGCTGAATTCTGCTTCCATCGATATAGCCCTTCTCCAGGAGGTGTACGTCGACGACTTCCCAGGCATTTACCGTTATAACACATGCGTCTGTCCAGCTTCCCCCACAGGCAGCGGCGTCGCTGTACTTCTTCGGTAAGGGATAGTGGAGGACGATATCCTCTTTGTGCCTGTAGCAAGATAGAATGGCACTCAGAGTACTGAGTGTAAACCTTATCAATATCTACCCACCTTCTGGGACGGAGAAACGTCGCAAGCGTTCACGATTCCTTGCGGAAGACGTCGCCCCGTTCTTCCAAGGCCGCCATAACCATCTGGTGTTTGGAGGTGACTATAATTGCGTACTGGCACCCAGAGGCCAACTCCCAAGGCCCAAGACATAATCCGTACCCGGAATTCGAGACGCTAATCCTAGACCTGCAGATGGTGGACACTTTGGAACATCTTCACGGCCAACGACCAAGATTCACACACTTCATGAGTCGCTCCTCCAGTCGCATCGACCGGATTTACGTCTGGGACACACGATGCGGAACTGTGGCCTGCAGCTTTCTCGAACCACTCAGCTTACATCTGTGCCATCGTCATACGGCGACAACAAGTGTGGAGAAGCCGCAGCTCGTGCTAATTAGACGTCGCTCACCTGTCGTACCCGGACTGCGGCCATTCCGTTAAGGATACCTGGCATTCGTGTGAAAATCGCCTCCGTGCATATCCCACAACGAACCGCTAGTGGTTGGACTGCGCCAAACCATCATTGAAGCGAACGTTGATAACCTACAGTCTCGACCACGCTACTTGGCGTAGACATACATTCGAATTTTACTTCAAGGTACTGCGAGACTGCGGTGCTATGGCGCCGTCTCCGGAACGACAAACGGCGGTCCACCGTGCTAAGGCTCAGATCATCGTCAATATGCGACGCCACATAGAGCGGGTGGTCATCCGCTAGAGGACATAGGATAGGATAGCGAGCAAACACCCATCTATGTTCTACGTACTTCGTGAATGTAAACGACGCCAAAGAGCGCTGATATGCTTCATCGACACGGAGGACGGTCGTCGCCTCGCCACGCAACAAGATATAAGCACAGCGTTGTACGGTCATTATTCCCAGCTCTATTCAGCTCGGACTCCTGATCCGACGGCAATGGAGGACGCCTCACAGACGATTTACGGCACGGTCACCCCGGCAATGGAAGCGGCCTTGATGGAAGAAATTACGGAAGAAGAAGTGATCGACGCCTTTAGAAAAGTCTCCGGGTCCTGATGACTCCCCTTGGAATTTTACCGGAATTATCAATATCTATTTGCCACCCGACGGACGGACATCTGTCGCGAACTACTGTCCCCAGAAGTGCCGCTCCATGCGGCCCTTGTAGAAGGGATGATTTTCCTAATCACAAATCGTCCGGTGGCTCACGGATGCAGGACTACTGCCCGCTGACGCTGTTGAATTGCGACCTTAAGATCATTTCTCGACTTTTGGCGGCGCGGATATACCAGACCTTACAACACGTCATCTCACCCGATCAAACGTCATTAGGAGGCGACAATAATATTCAAACAGCACTCAGTGAATATCGTGACTTGATCTCACTTGCTAGGGCATGTCGTCTGAAGGGTGCGCTGGCGGCAATCAGTTTCAGTCAAGCTTTCGATCGCGTGGACCACGACTATTTGGAAGCGGTCCTCCAACTTATGCGATACCCTCAGCCATTTGTCACTGTCGTCATGCGACTACTGCGTGGCGCGACATCCAAGCTGATCGTCAACCGTCGACCTACGCAGCCTCTCACCATTATTCGATCGATACGCCAAGGCTGCCCTCTCTTCACTTTACTTTACGCTGTGGCCATGGAACCACTCCTATGCGGCCTGCGGCAACGACTAACGGGTATGACGTTGCGAGGCCATACTTTCCGATGTAAAGCATACGCTGACGACCTGGTTATTGTCATTCGCAATGGCGACGACACCGCCAGCACACTGAATTGGGTAGCTACATATAGCATGGCCACTGGTGGTCGTATCAACATCGCAAAATCAGTGGCGATGAACATCGGGGTCGGACTGCCTGAGGACAGCGTCACACCCTTACAGCTCAGGGATACTTTGAAATGCCTCGACATTGATTTCACAGACGATATACGACGAACCGCTGCTCACAACATTCGACGACTTTTACTCAGTGTTCGGGCTGTGTTAGCCAGCAGCCGCCTACGAGCACTCGACATCGTCCAACAGACCCAGTATCAAATGGTTCAAATGGCTCTGAGCACTATGGGACTCAACTGCTGAGGTCATTAGTCCCCTAGAACTTAGACCTAGTTAAACCTAACTAACCTAAGGACATCACAAACATCCATGCCCGAGGCAGGATTCGAACCTGCGACCGTAGCGGTCTTGCGGTTCCAGACTGCAGCGCCTTTAACCGCACGGCCACTTCGGCCGGCAGACCCAGTATCGCAACACACATTTAGCGTCACGCATTCCACACATCACCCAGATATTACCTTTATTGGTGATGTTATCTCGCCGTATACTGGCGGCTTTTGGGTCCTTCGTGAATTCAGGAATGCTTTTCAAGATGAAATACACTCCTGGAAATGGAAAAAAGAACACATTGACACCGGTGTGTCAGACCCACCATACTTGCTCCGGACACTGCGAGAGGGCTGTACAAGCAATGATCACACGCACGGCACAGCGGACACACTAGGAACCGCGGTGTTGGCCGTCGAATAGCGCTAGCTGCGCAGCATTTGTGCACCGCCGCCGTCAGTGTCAGCCAGTTTGCCGTGGCATACGGAGCTCCATCGCAGTCTTTAACACTGGTAGCATGCCGCGACAGCGTGGACGTGAACCGTATGTGCAGTTGACGGACTTTGAGCGAAGGCGTATAGTGGGCATGCGGGAGGCCGGGTGGACGTACCGCCGAATTGCTCAACACGTGGGGCGTGAGGTCTCCACAGTACATTGATGTTGTCGCCAGTGGTCGGCGGAAGGTGCACGTGCCCGTCGACCTGGGACCGGACCGCAGCGACGCACGGATGCACGCCAAGACCGTAGGATCCTACGCAGTGCCGTAGGGGACCGCACCGCCACTTCCCAGCAAATTAGGGACACTGTTGCTCCTGGGGTATCGGCGAGGACCATTCGCAACCGTCTCCATGAAGCTGGGCTACGGTCCCGCACACCGTTAGGCCGTCTTCCGCTCACGCCCCAACATCGTGCAGCCCGCCTCCAGTGGTGTCGCGACAGGCGTGAATGGAGGGACGAATGGAGACGTGTCGTCTTCAGCGATGAGAGTCGCTTCTGCCTTGGTGCCAATGATGGTCGTATGCGTGTTTGGCGCCGTGCAGGTGAGCGCCACAATCAGGACTGCATACGACCGAGGCACACAGGGCCAACTCCCGGCATCATGGTGTGGGGAGCGATCTCCTACACTGGCCGTACACCACTGGTGATCGTCGAGGGGACACTGAATAGTGCACGGTACATCCAAACCGTCATCGAACCCATCGTTCTACCATTCCTAGACCGGCAAGGGAACTTGCTGTTCCAACAGGACAATGCACGTCCCCATGTATCCCGTGCCACCCAACGTGCTCTAGAAGGTGTAAGTCAACTACCCTGGCCAGCAAGATCTCCGGATCTGTCCCCCATTGAGCATGTTTGGGACTGGATGAAGCGTCGTCTCACGCGGTCTGCACGTCCAGCACGAACGCTGGTCCAACTGAGGCGCCAGGTGGAAATGGCATGGCAAGCCGTTCCACAGGACTACATCCAGCATCTCTACGATCGTCTCCATGGGAGAATAGCAGCCTGCATTGCTGCGAAAGGTGGATAAACACTGTACTAGTGCCGACATTGTGCATGCTCTGTTGCCTGTGTCTATGTGCCTGTGGTTCTGTCAGTGTGATCATGCGATGTATCGGACCCCAGGAATGTGTCAATAAAGTTTCCCCTTCCTGGGACAATGAATTCACGGTGTTCTTATTTCAATTTCCAGGAGTGTATGAGACTCTCACCCTTACCCCGGATTGGGGAGGGCTTGGCCTTTATCATGTTCATGACAGAGCGGTCACTCTGTTTGTGAGCACAGTCAAACTGTGGCACCGCCGTCCAGACAGTCTGACTAGTTTGTTATTAGAAGACATATCGCTGCCCTCCCTCTCGCCACCTGTGCCGATACACGATGTCCCCTCGTCACTCTTCTACAACGGTACCTTTTACCTCGAACTCAGTTACATTCGATTTGCCTTACCAGCGACTCGACTGGCGACGGCACGGACTGTTTATCGTGTCCTGCAGCGTGGACGATCCAATAACATCGTGGAGAGGAAGCATCCGAACTTCAACTGGCGAATCGTGTGGAGGACGATTCAGCACGTAACACTAGACCCTTCCGTCACGGCGATGTGGTGTAGCACTGACAACGATAAGCAGGTGACCAGACCGAGGCTACGTGCGATCCATGTGGTGGACTAATCCATGTGCATGAGCGTGGTGTTCAAAACAACGATGAACACCATCTTAGCTGTGGCGAGTCTACGGCAGTGTGGCACTTAATGAAGCAAATGTCAGCGTACTTCCTTCGAGTGACGCCGAATCACATCGAACCCAAGACCACACGGCTGGATCATCACGGGTGAGATCTACCTTGGTCATGGCGAGAAGTCATGCCTGGACGGTAAAGCAGATTGAGAGTTTTAGTCGTGACCCCTCGCACTGTATAGCAACATTTGACCTCTTTCCTCTTTTTGTCCCCATTGCGAAAGGTTCTTCACAGTTTCTGTTTCCCATCCGTTGCAAGATGTAGTACCGGTTGATGGAGGTACGGATTCCACACTTAGGTTGTATTTAATGGCTTCCTTAGCCTCACACTTTGCTGTCTTTCTTTTTGCCCAATTCGAAGCAACGAGTGTACTTATTAGCTTCAGTTACTTACTGCTTAAAAACCGAAATAATTAAATAAAATAACAAAATAAGACAAGTAACCAAATAAAAATGAATGGAAATAAACATTGAAAACAATAAAACAATTGCATCCCTTGTACCACATCTCCAGGAATGGAAGGTAGGGGACATTGTGGCCAGAGCTCGGGTTGCGACCCCTGCCCACTTTGCCTCTGCCACCCCGCGACCTGACCCATTGCTCGCGATAAGCGGAAAATCATGGTGTGAGTACAATTTGTTCAATATGAAGTCTGTAGACGTCGACGACATGCTGCACCCGCAAAACTACGTGATCAACTGTTGCTCGCAGCAATTCTGATGAAATCTGTGCAACATTTTCCCGTATACTGGCCTTCACATCAGGTACAGACCGAGCGTGGCCATGGTAAACGGTTTCTTTAGGATATCCCCAGAGCCAAAAGTCACTTGTATTCAGATGTGAGGTGACCTTGCAGGCCATCCATCTGGAAAACTTCTGGAGATAATATGTTCGTGGAAGTTTGCACTAAGCTGACCTTCCACTGAGCTTGCGACGTGAGATGTAGCCGCATCTACTTTTAAAACGGTGGGCTCAACACCGCTGTGCTTTTCCAAAGTAAGAATCACTCGCTGCACAAAGAGGTCTCGATAATGTGCAGAAGAGACAGTACCCATGGCAAGCCCTCTTACAAGGGAACCTCCCCATCGCACCCCCCTCAGATTTAGTTATATTTTGGCACAGTGGATAGGCCTTGAAAAACTGAACACAGATCAATCGAGAAAACAAGATGAAGTTGTGTGGAACTATGAAAAAAAGTAAGCAAAATATACAAACTGAGTAGTCCATGGGCAAGATAAGCAACATCAAGGACACTGCAAGTTTAGGAGCGCCGTGGTCCCGTGGTTAGCGTGAGCGGCTGTGGAATTAGAAGTCCTTGGTTCAATTCTTCCCTCTACTGAAAACTTTACTTTCTTTATTTTCGCAAAGTTAGATCTGTCCGTTCGTTCACTAACGTCTCTGTTCACTGTAATAAGTTTAGCGCCTGTGTTTTGCGACCACACCGCAAAACCGTGCGATTGTTATTGAAATCGCGAGCTATATCTGCTGGATTCATATTGCCCACTGAATACATCTCACGTATTTAATGCACTCTCGTCCAAAGTAGTGAACAGTCAACTGCCAGCCAGGGAGCCTCGTTAGCAGGAATACTCTCTCTTCCGTGCGCTGTAGTCGACTGAGGTCGTGTGTTTCGATGTTTGTTTAGGTGTGGCGTCCCCATACTACGCCGCAGTTACCTCGCATCGTACGGACGGACGCACAGATAATAATTGTCTGAAAATAAAAAATCAAACTTTTCAGTCGATGGGCAACTTGAACGAAGGACCTTTCGTTCCGCAGCCGCTCACGCTACCACGGGACCACGGCGCTCTAGAGCTCACATTCTCCTTGATGTTGCCTATGTTGCGCATTGACTACTCAGTTCGTATATTTTGCTTATTTTTCATAGTTCCACACAACTTCTTCCTGTTTTCTCGATTGATCTGGATTCAGTTTTTCAAGGCCTATCCACTGTGCCAACTTATAACTAAATCTGAGGGGGGTGCGATGGGGAGGTTCCCTTGTTAGTGTCTTCTGTTCAAAGAAGAACGGACCGAAAATAAAAGTGCTCGGGAATCCACAGCAAACAATCTGATATGTGTGTTCGCTGCACCCTGTTATGTTAAATGTACCTTGTAACTCCACTGAATATTGCCACGCCTTGTCATCAACTTCGATCTTTGCCAGGAACCGAGGAGCAAATTCAGAACGTTGCTGCGGATCGTGAGGCTTCAGATGGTGCGCCGTCTGGATCTTGTGCGGGTACCAGCGTAAAACACACGGCAAATTTTCCGTACTATTGACCATGCGATGGACAATTCTCTTGACAGAGCAGTTAGCGGCAGCTCTACCCAGTGCACGTATTCCATAGGCAGTTACAGCAACAGCAATCTCGTCAGTGACTTTCCCAGGAATAGGACTCCTCCTTGCTACCGGCGCCACACGAAGCTCACCTGTGTTTTCGAATTTCACTATCATAGTCTTTAAACCGTTTAACGACATAGGCCCGCACCTCATATATCTCAGCCCGCGATACTCTCTCAATGCAGCACAGTAATTGTTGATTGGTGCTGTTCATATAAAACAGTTTCACTAACTGCGCAGGTTCTCTCTTTTCGATATCCACTCCATTTTTACAGACGTTACGGCCTTTCAAATGAACATTGACCAAATTTTCAGCTACCAAGGTCGCAAAAATAATTTATTCATATAGAATTATATATTCTTATCGTATTGAACTAGAAGATTGTGTAATGATGATCCGAATATGGCAACGGGGAACAGACGAAACCGGTGATCTATATGAATAAAGAATTTTAGCGATCTTGGCCGTTGAAAATTTACTCACTGCCCACAATACTATAGATCGTCCCCAAGCTGATGATGCAGAAATGTATGTTATTGTTGTTGTTGTGGTCTTCAGTCCAGAGAGTGGTTTGATGCAGCTCTCCATGCTACTCTATCCTGTGCAAGCTGCTTCATCTCCCAGTAACTACTGCAACCTACATCCTTCTGAATCCGCTTAGTGTATTCATGTCTTGGTCTCCCTCTACGATTTTTACCCTCCACACTGCCCTCCAATACTAAATTGGTGATCCCTTGATGCTTCAGAACATGACCTACCAACTGATCCCTTCTTGTAGTCAAGTTGTGCCACAAACTCTTCTTCTCCCCAACTCTATTCAGTACCTCCTCATTAGTTATGTGATCTACCCATCTAATCTTCAGCATTATTCTTTAGCACCACATTTCGAAAGCTTCTATTCTCTTCTTGTGAAAACTATTTATCGTCCATATTTCACTTCCATACATGGCTACACTCCATACAAATACTTTCAGAAACGACTTCCTGACATTTAAATCTATATTCGATGTTAATAAATTCCTCTTGTTCAGAAACGCTTTCCTTGCCAGAAATGTATAAGGCTTGTCAAAAAAAGTCATACGGTCATACAAACAGTGCACAGCGCCAGATTTGCAGCTGGTAGCCAAAATTGGAACTAATTCTTTTTTCCAGCATAAATCGGTTCTGCATTATCGCATCAGAATATCTGCCACGTTTCACGACCATACGATAATTAAAGGCCACACTGGGCTCCCGTGAGTAGCTGCACTTTAATTAGAATCACCAGGTAAGAATGTCATTAAAACATCATTTTAGTAAATGAATATTTTTGTTTACTGTCTGAAGACAGCATTACTATCAGGTCGAGATAACTTCACTAATGGTAACTGGAAATGAAAAATATTTCCATATTAAATGTAAATATAAAGGAATAATCACGTGATGAGTAAAAAAATCATTTTCCGTCAATTCGCAAAAACAGAGAACAGCATCTGCAGGTGTGACGCTGTAGCAACGTCGAGCTCATCATTCTGAAAACTGTGTTCCAGTTTCTGTCTTTATATAAGATTTCCGATTGTGTCCAGTAATTATTCGAGCGTATACCAGACGCACTTAGCGAACGAAGAAATGTCCGTTTCCCGTACCCGTATGTCGCCAAATTCCAGCAATCGTGACATCCCCGATGATATCTCCAGTGTGGCGTTAAGCCTTTACTAGGAAAAAATTTAGAGTGTGGGCGAGGCCAGCGGCGAGGGCAGGAAATAATAACTGCGAGCCGCGGGCCGGCGCGGGCGGCGGCACAATGTAGGCAGCCAGGGAAAACTGCAGCCGGCAGCCGGGGAGCGGAAGTTGCGCGCCGAGTGCTCTCGACTTGACCCGCGCCGCTTAATGAGGCCCGTCGCTATGGCAACATCACGAGTTTCGACGGCATCCGATTTCAAACCGGCTCCACAGCGGTAAGCCCTCTCGTCTGAAAAGTTCGCCTCTGCGCCAGGTGGGCGTGCCAACCTGTGTGAGGGGGCACTCCACCCACACAGGCTGTCTATCGACGTACCTCCGATGCTTCGCGACAAAAATCACTCGGCGAACTTCGGACTTACTTTGATGTAGCTGTTACACCAGCGTCGAATACTAGCTTTCCTCTTGTTGTTGTTTATTTTATTTTATTTTTTTTTCAGGCGCTCAGCGTCTAGAATATTAGCGCCTGTAAGAATATTCGTGAAAGAGAGAGCTAAAAAATTAATAAATTCGTTAAAACAGTTAAAAACAAGTAACTGTTCACTAATGAAGTGAGTACTTTAAAATTGTTTATAGTTTTAAGGTATCATTTTCAGGCCGCAACTCCGTGTTTGACCTATTCGCTATTGTGCGTGCTACAGTCAGTTTCTTCAGCCTCGAAATTGAAAACATACCAGTTCTAAGTAAAAGTCATAATGCAAATTAACATAATGTAGTTTAATTCTTATAAAGAAGAAAACAGCAAGCAACCACTAATAATACGGCTATTTATTTAGGTAAATAGCGCCGTTACTGGTTTCGAACTGGCACGTTCATCATCAGACGGCTGTTCACATGATTTTCAAGATACACTACACAATATCGTCCGTTTTCGATTTTTATAAATATAAAAATGGTTCAAATGGCTCTGAGCACTATGAGACTTAACATCTGTGGTCATCAGTCCCCTAGATCTTAGAACTACTTAAACCTAACTAACCTAAGGACATCACATACATCCATGCCCGAGGCAGGATTCGAACCTGCGACCGTAGCAGTCGCGCGGTTCCGGACTTAAGCGCCTAGAACCGCTCGGCCACCGCGGCCGGCTCCTAAATATATCCAGCACTTACGTAACTTGTACATTACCATATTGTGCAAAGCACCACACACACACACACACACACACACACACACACACACACACACACCAAAAGCATTGCACAATATGGTAATGTACAAGTTACGTAAGTGCTGGATATATTTAGGAATATGCGAAAAACACAATCCTGTAACTTCGCAACAAAATCACGCGGAATTTTCGATGTAAGTACCGTAACCACTTAACCTCACATATTTATTTACGCTGTATTTCATCGTTTGGAGCTTATTTATTTTCACATAGGGCGCTTCTAACACTGTTTTTCTACGGTAGGGCAACAACACACCAAAAATACTTCGCCACAGTGGAATAATAAAAATCGAAAACGGACGATAATGTAAAGTGTATCTTGAAAATCATGTGAACAACCGTCTGATGATGAACTTGCCAGTATTTACCTAAATAAATAGCAGTATTAATAGTGGCTGGTTGCTGTTTTCTTCTTTGTAAGAATTAACCTACATTAATTGTACACAGCCACGGTCTCACCATGTCAGTTTTAGACAAAGTAGCAAATTAACATAAAATTCTGAATACGTTTCACTTTGATTTTTATCAGTTTTCGGATATGACACCCAGAATAACACAAATCTGTCTCCTACAAATAGACTGGCGTCCAAAATTAAAGCAACAAAAGGAAATTTTGCATGGCTAAGTTTATTTTGTCACAAAACAGCATGTAAAGTTGATAGTAAAGTAGAAACAATGTAAAAAATACAGAACGCTAACAATTGCAACAAGGATAACGGTAGATAAAAAAGTTATTCGTTTTTTTTTTTTCAACTTAACGGATTTGCACACACATTCCGATAACTAGCTAATGTCCTCTATATGGGATGTGACCACCTCTGGTCGCAACAGGGGCCACAGATCCGACAACGATGGGTCATGCTGTGAAAGATGTCATCAGTCTCATGTTGAAGCAGTAACGTCCATTCTTCCTGCAGAGCTGCTCGCAGCCTTGGAGAGTAGTTAGTGGATGCTGACGTGATCCAAGCCGTCTCCGTTGTGCATCCCAGACGTGCCATATGGGAGTCAAATTGGGATAGCGAGCAGGCCCCGCCATGCGTGCAATATCTTCCGTTTCCAAGAAAACATCAACCACCCGTGCTGTATGAGGTCAGGCATTATTGTCCACAGCACTTCGCAACAATTGCAAATGAGGTCCCAACATCTCGTCTCGATACCTGAGGGCAGTTAAATCTTGCCTATTCACTCGTACATTTATAAGAAGAGAGTTTCGAGCCGGCCGCAGTGGCCGGGCGGTTCTAGGTGCTTCAGTCCGGAACCGCGCTGCTGCTACGGTCGCAGGTTCGAATCCTGCATCGGGAATGGATGTGGGTGATGTCCTTAGGCTAGTTCGGTTTGAGTAGTTCTAAATCTATGGTACGGATGACCTCAGATGTTAAGTCCCATAGTGCTTAGAGCCATTTTTTGAGGGTTTCGAATGGTAAACATAATCCCTGCCCATACCATTAGGAATCGTCTTCGACATCGGTCTCTTTCCATAATGTTTGGGCCCCGAAATCGAGTTTCACGTTTCGTCCAGATGCGAATCCATCCAGAATCGCTCTCCAGACTAAACAGGGATCATCTGTGAAAACAACAATTGCCCAATATTCGACCGTCCAGGTGGCATGTTGATGACTTCACTCTAGACGTTCCATTCTGTGAAGACGCATCAGAGATAGATATACAGCATATCTCCGACAATAAAGGCCTTTCTGCCGAAGCTTTCTGCACACCGTTTGCCTCTATACAACACATCCAGTGGATGCTGCGAGCTCACATTCCAGTTGTCGTTTAGTACTAAAGCGGTAATGTCGTGCACTTACAGCCAAATAACGGTCCTCTCTTCTGAAGTCACAAGTGGTCTTTGGGATACAGTTTCGGTCTCCATCAACTGTCGCCACATCTGAGAAACAACAGAACGATTCAAATTAAGTCATCGGGCCACATCAGTTTGCTACTGTCCTGCTTTCTGCAGCAGCACTCGAAGAGGAATGGGAGCGAACTACGGTCGTGTTACGGAAGTCAATATATGAGTTTCACACTTCACTCTGTGCGAAGACTATTACAGAGTACTACTAGGGGTACAGGGCGAAGATAGTGTGGCGTAAAAAGTAAATGCAGTACATGTCTTAATACAAAGAGGTGCTAAAGGTGTGGCTACCAGGTATTCTGGGCTTATAGATATGTATTGTGGTCGAACTGAAGTTCGAAGAAGTTCCTGAAGAAATATATTGACCAGTGGAAAGTTGCTCCCATTGTGGCACACAAAAGGCGAATATGCTCCAGAGACTTTGACTGAATAGTGAAATACTAGCTGAATCATTCTACCTTCCTCAGCACCATTAAAATTTTTTCCAAAAATTTTGGCACGCAAACATATTCGCACCTTTTTAACATGCAGCTCACCTCTCACTCCCACAAGCTTCTCTAACAGTAACTCGGTCGCATCAGTTAGTACATCGCTGTAAGTCGCTCATTCCCATCCACTCGCGCTTACCTATTCTCACTCACTCACTCAGCTCAATCCACTGTCATTATCTCTTTGTATCCCTCTGTCATCGTCTCCTGTCCAACAGCTACAGTCTCCTTCGTTCCATCCTACTACTACTGTTGTAAGTAGGCTGTTTAGGTTTTTTTATTGGTAACGCCACCTCTGTATAAAAATCACTGGCTGTGCTGTGTGCAGTCTGTGGCTGCTTTGCATTGTTGTAATACTCGCCATTGTAGTGTTAGGCAGCTGGCTGTGAACAGCGCGTAGCGTCGCGCAGTTGGAGGTGAGCCGCCAGCAGTGGTGGATGTGGGGAGAGAGATGGCGGAGTTTTGAAATATGTCATGAACTGCTACATTTATATATGATGATATCAAGGTAAATACATTGTTTGTTCTCTATTAATATCTTTCATTTGCTAACTATCCCTATCAGTAGTTAGTGCCTTCCATAGTTTGAATCTTTTATTTAGCTGGCAGTAGTGGCGCTTGCTGTATTGCAGTAGTGGGAGAAACGAAGATTATTGTGAGGTAAGTGATTTAGTGATTTGTGAAAGGTATAGTTTAATGTTATTCAGGGCCATTCTCTTGTAGAGATTATTGAAAGTCAGATTGCGTTGCGCTAAAAAATATTGTGTGTCAGTATAAGCACAGTCTTGTAAAATTATTCAAAGGGGACGTTTCATATGTCGACCCTTAGCCGAGGATACCTCACTGGAATCTTCTGATTTTTTTTTCTTGTAGTTTGTGTAATTAGTGTAGTTTTTGTTTATTGCCAGCGCGTAATTATAGAGAGAATTTCCATTGTAGTTGTAGTTTTTCATTGTTGTACAGTAAAACAGTTGTGACATGCATGTAGATTTGCACCAAGTATTTCGCAGCTGCGCTTGCAATTAAGTAGACATTATTTCCATTGCTATGTTATTTTATTTTGCTCTTCAAATTGTGCTTTTCTGTGTTATCGTGTGAAATATTGTGACAATTATGGCGTGTGAAAAACGTAATACTAGGCTCCAAAGTAAACTGAGAAATGACAGTGAAAACGAAAGCAGTGTGTTAGCGCCACCGAGTAATGAATTAACTGATGTTCAAAGTAGTAATTTGGTAATTGTGCATAGGGAAATGGAGCGGGCGGCAAACAATGGCGTGGACAGTGAAGCAATTAGTGAAGAGGGAAGCATTATCGATCGATCGGTCGGCAACAGCTCGCCTCAGGAATCCGAAATGACAGGACACAATTTTGCAAATACTGTAGATTCAGGTTTTGGGTCCTCACCGTTTTCTCAAATAAGTCAAGACACATTTTCTGCTTGTCAAAATGTGAATGTTGCCGGTGCAACTTCACTGCCGAAAAGCACTGAGGAACGTGTTTCAGACACCAGTGCATTGTTATTACAGTTAATGCAACAAATGGGACAAAGGCTACAAAAGTTAGACACAACGCTTGAACAAAATCAGAAACAAATGGAACAAAATCAGAGACAAACACAGCAACAGTTAGACGCAATGGAACAAAATCTTCACACCACACTTGAACAAACACGTGAAGATTTAACTACTGAGTTACATAAAATCGAATCGAAATGTCAAAAAGTCTGTAACGACGTAAAAACACAAATTTGTGAGCATTTTCAACCTATTTTTTCGCGGCATGAAAATGCATTACAGAATCACGAAGCAGCCATAAAAGAACTGCAAACTGCAAACTGAAAATCACGAGACCCTGCAAGCTAAAATTGACTCAGTTGCATCTACCGATTCGGTTATGCAACTTGCAAAAACTCAAGAAAACTTAAAGGACACAGTAGATACTCTGAAACTTGGTTCAGAAAGACACATGGAGGAAATTAGTTCATTATCAGACAAAGTAGTTGAACTTTCGGATCAGCTAAATAATTTATCTACGAAGGTAGATGATAATCTGAATGACACAAAACCGGTAGTCTTTAATGACACAGAAGGGAGCGAACAAATTAGGAAACTGAAACAAAATCTGAATCAAATTAATACGCAACACCAAAGAGAAATCCGGGAAGTACAAGATCAGCTGACACAGGTAATACAAGAATTACGTATTTCAGATGACACTCGCGCTCCAACACGGGAAGAGGGACTTAGAAATACGGAAATGACGCAAAATAATAACACAGGGCATTTCGGAAGTTATGAAAGAAATTGGCAAGGTGCACCGAATTTTGAGATGGAACGGCCGACACGACCTAACAATGACCGATATGCGACTCGCCGACATGATGATTTTGACTATAAGGTGTTCATTGAAAAGAAAAAAAAAAAAAGGGAGACAGAATAACTTCAGACGCAACAGTTCGGCGCACAGTTACGATTCAGGGAGAAATTCTCCACCACATGACCGACAAACAAGAAACTATGTAAACTACCGACATGACGTAGGACGATATATTCGTAACGACAGACCTGAATTGCATCAAAACTGGCGGGATTTAAACAGAGCAGGGTACTTTCGACAACGTGAATTTGTAGAAGCTAGGTCTCCTAATCCCAATAACGACGCGCGCCAACAAGGGAACAGACAATGACTCGCACCGCAGGGAGCCGCGTGCGCCGGCTGGCTCAGAGAAAAATAACATAGACGCTAACCTTGAGAAAAATTCCAGTATTCTTTACCGACGTATACCGCATGACAATTGCATTCGCGTTCAAACTCTGAGTACTAGGAAGAGTAAAGGTTTACACCACATTTCACACGTAAAACCGTTTATTGAGAGATAATGTGCTTTTTTTAACTTGAGATTTAATGCAACATTTTGGTTCACTTGAAAATACATTCTGAATTTAAAGTGCTTTCTGAGAGATACTAGATGACACAGTGGTTAGTTTATGTGACAACTACACGGTTTTATCACGACGCTACTAATGAGTGACAATTTGCAATGTTGCTTTTGCGGTGTTTCTGTTTCACATCTGCACAGTTTTATGAATTCTTTTGGAAAGAAAAACATGTTTTAGTAGTAACTTTTGTGGTATAGCAACAACGAGACAGCCTTTTTCGTGGCACAACAATACGTTACAGTAAAGTACTTTCTTCATCACAACAATAAGCGTAATAACTAAGATATCTATTCGCAAAGCATTTCATTTTTGTGTATCGTGAGGTAAGTACATTGACTTCTGCAGAACTTAGCTTTCGGAGGACGATAACTACGACACTTCCACAGAGATTATCTTACAACAAGACGCACAGTTTAGCGCTACAGTACACGCATTTGAGTGATTAATTTTGTACTTAAAACATGTATTTTTAAAGATATTTGAAGTGCAATGATACAAAGGTATTCCGTGATACATTTCATTCCATTGCTGTAATCTGTAACACCTGAGGGTATTATTCATTTATCCTCAGGGGGGTACACGCTTACTTTGTGTACCATGTGTGTGGCAACCACAAGGAGCCCTAGCTAATATGGTATTTGCTTATGCAACTTTACACATCGGTACCATATTTCTCTAACACATAAATTACACAGCTATCTGATCATTTAACTAAGAGATAAACATTTTTTTATATACATCAGTGACACATGTTTACGCAACTACACAGTTGGATAACTTCACACTTACGAAATTGTATTTTGTCTGTACTTTGTGAACTGTTCATATTTTTTCGGAACCATTGTGATACTATGAGAGCTTTGAATGATGTATTTGGTATGGGATCATGATTTTTAAAGTACGTTTGAGGTAGATGACACTATTGAAATGAGCAGAGAATTTTTTTAGGTTTTGAAATTATTGCAGAAAGCTACGACGATTTTGAGATTTGACTGAGGTGTTATGATGTTATTTTTACGACGACGATGTGTATTATGCTGTTGCGGTATGTTTATGATCAATAAGATGATGCTATATAAGGAATGTGATTATGTGTTTATATGTATATGAATAATGAATAGAAGGTAGGGACTCTGACTGGTGAAAAAGGATGTTGTAAACCGAGAATCGTACTTTAAGAGTTATGAAATGTGTGTAAATGCGTGAATGTATCACAATGCCGGCGAAAATTTTTTTGGACACTGTTATATTCATACGATTTTGTTTCTACAGATTTGTAACGCAAATTCTTGACCTATGAAATTTTTATATGAGACTGTCGCTGTAGCGAAAACTGCTGTCGTAAATATTTCATTAAGAAAGGTAAGTGACCGTGAAGTAATTCGTTGTGAGCGGCCAGTTGTGTCAGACGCCTGGAGAAAAAGCCATTATTGCGAGCCCTTTTCAGCGGCACAGGTAGAAAAAAAAAAGGGAGGCCATTATCCTCGCTATTGACGTTCCTTTGTAGAGAGCATCGCAAAAACGACACGGTCGAACTTGAAAACATATGTTGACACTGTGGAGCTCTTAATTTATGATATTTACAGGAATGCCTAATGAAATGACGAGAAATATTTTTACATCTGCACACCTGATTATGACAAGCGTCTTTCTACGAGAGTTGAGAGAATGTCTGCTAACTTATGAAATGTCACATGACTATTGAATGATATTTTTATGCTTTGGTTTGTGTAATTGCTTATTTCATTTGATATCTAGTTTCTAGCTGCACTGCAGCATTGGTTAAAATAAAATTTTATAGATGTACTAATATAAATATTTTCTGTCTACAGATCGAGTAAATAATAATTAAAAAAAATGAGGGAGCACAAAAAGACATTTACCTTCACAGGAACTGCATACATAATTTTCTTTTCTAGTACTTAGTAATCTTTTGTAGAATTAGTTTTTGTGGTGCACCACTTTAATTACATAGACATTAAGATGTGAATATACATTTCCCTTGTCTGCATTGTTATCTTTAGTGTACTATTTTTTCTGCTTGAGCTATGTCATGTTTAGGTATTTCATTTTCTGCTGCTGTTTGCCAGGCATAGTGTTGTTGAATTTGAATTTGTGTTACTCTGCTAAGCCAGATTTATTTTTCTTGTTTGCTGCACATTGCCTCATATTAGTTGTAATGTGAATTGCTTCGTAATTTAGATTTACTGTAGCTTGCTTTGCCAGCTTGAAATTTTTGTCATTGATGTTTGTTACTTGATTTGTGCTGCTGCATTGCCTCGTTCCTTAGTTTAGTATCTGAGCTCAGTAGATTTAAGTTAGCTTAAGAGGGGGTAGACTGTGTAAGAGACTGCGTTGCGATGAATTGGAAGAAATGCATTGAGAAGTCATACGAAAAAAGTACAGAAAGCAGGTATAGGTAGGATTTTCTTGGAAATAAATAATGAGGTAAGAAATATGTGAAATAAATACAGAAAGCATGCTTGGATAGGATTTTTTGGTGGAAGCAAAGGTTGAAATAAGACGAAAGATCTATGGAATGAAGTTTTGGGTTGGACTGCAGTACCAAAAGTTACACTGAAAACGAACCCTGTCCTTTCCATTGTGTTATCCCCCTATGTGTTTGTGAACCCTTGTGTATTTGTTTTCTTCCTGTCTCTGTGTAGTTTCATAGAATTTTTTTTCTAATACTATTCACTATGATGAGGAATACTGTTATCCTCAAATATAATTGGTATTAATAATATGTTATTTAACTTGTAAATATGCTTAGGCATTATTTATTCTGTTTTGTTTTAATGCTCATGTGTGAAGTTGATGTTTCAAAATTTATTCTGATCTTTTATGTATGTACTCATGTCATAATTCCTGTAACACTGACGTATATGTTATTTTGATTCTTTTGTAAAGCCTGTACTACAAATGTTATCTGTATTGTTATGTTCTTTAATGATGTATTTTGTACCTTTGTAATTGTATTCTTATGTTATAAAATTGTAATTGACACCAGGTCATCAAATTAAGTAACTTGTAAGTTCCATTTCACTGCACACGTTTCTATTGGTCATAGTATATGGACAATATGTGAGAAGTAGGGACTGTTAGTGTTTGCACGTGTGTTAATAATTCAGCAAGGGACTGGTTAACAGCATTGCTGGTTCTCAGGACAATTCAAAAACTTTGTGAGTGCACAAGTGGTGGTTATGGACTTGCTCTATTATCCGCAAGACTCTTCAATGGTGATTGTGCACCTGCATAGTCACAACAGATGGCTGCTGGCCATCTCTACAAGGACTACAGTGGGTCTGCATCTTTGGTGGCCCACCAATACCATTATCTCTACAAGGACTACAGTGGGTCTGCATCTTTGATGACTCACCAGTACCATTATTTCTGCAAGGACTGCAGTGGGTCTGCGCCTCTGGTGGCCCACCAATACCGTACTCTCTACCAGGACTACAGTGGGTCTGCTCTGTGATGACCTACCAAACGATATTCATCAAAACTTCGATTGACTCCGCTGTGGGTTTGCTCTGTTGTGGCCCATGACCTGTCTGCATGTCGAGAGTCAGTACTGTCTTTCCGTTGGAAGGACAACGTTACTTCTTCAAGATTGCATGGAAATCCACTACTTCTGTGTGCATTTTCTTTTACTGCTCAGACTTTGAGAAAAACACTGCAATGTGATGAATGATCAGGACTGTCTTTATGGACTGTGAGAAAATTTTAGCTTTTGACCAACATTGTATCAATAAGTGTGTGCATTTGATTTCTTTGTTATTGTAATTACGATTATGAAAAATTTTAACAAATATGTATTGGCCAGTGCCCAAAAAAATTTGTAAAATTTTTTGTGGGTAGCATGGGGGCCATGTAAGTAGGCTGTTTAGGTTTTTTTATTGGTAACGCCACCTCTGTATAAAAATCACTGGCTGTGCTGTGTGCAGTCTGTGGCTGCTTTGCATTGTTGTAATACTCGCCATTGTAGTGTTAGGCAGCTGGCTGTGAACAGCGCGTAGCGTCGCGCAGTTGGAGGTGAGCCGCCAGCAGTGGTGGATGTGGGGAGAGAGATGGCGGAGTTTTGAAATATGTCATGAACTGCTACATTTATATATGATGATATCAAGGTAAATACATTGTTTGTTCTCTATTAATATCTTTCATTTGCTAACTATCCCTATCAGTAGTTAGTGCCTTCCATAGTTTGAATCTTTTATTTAGCTGGCAGTAGTGGCGCTTGCTGTATTGCAGTAGTGGGAGAAACGAAGATTATTGTGAGGTAAGTGATTTAGTGATTTGTGAAAGGTATAGTTTAATGTTATTCAGGGCCATTCTCTTGTAGAGATTATTGAAAGTCAGATTGCGTTGCGCTAAAAAATATTGTGTGTCAGTATAAGCACAGTCTTGTATAAATTGTTCAAAGGGGACGTTTCACTGTCTCCTTTCATTATCTCTGCCTCCCTCTCCCTTACTGCTATTGTCTCATTAATTCCTTCCACTGCTGCTGTCTCTTCTCACGGCCACTATTTCTCAGTTACCAGTTATTATTCTTACGGACTTGTCCTCAATACCGAGCGGGGTGGAGCAGTGGTTAGCACACTGGACTCGCTTTCGGAAGGATGACGCTTCGAACCCGCATATGGCCACCCTGATTTAGGTTTTCAGTGATTTCCTTATATCGCTTAAGGAAAATGTTGTAATGGTTCCTACGAAAGGGCACGGTCGCTTTCCTTCTCCATCATTCCGTAATCCGAGCTGTTACTCAGTCTCCAATGCCGGCCGCGGTGGTCTAGCGGTTCTAGGCGCTCAGTCCGGAACCACGCGACTGCTACGGTCGCAGGTTCGAATCCTGCCTCGGGCATGGATGTGTGTGATGTCCTTAGGTTAGTTAGGTTTGAGTAGTTCTAAGTTCTAGGGGACTGATGACCACAGATGTTAAGTCCGATAGTGTTCAGAGCCATTTGAACCATAGTCTCTAATGACGTCGTTGCCAACGTCACGTTAAACATTAATCTCCTCCCCTTCTTTTCCTGTCTCTCATTATAACTGGCCTTCACTCACTTCCAATTTCTCCTTCCCTTTATTCCTCTACTACTGACTTTGCCTCCTTCCATCTTTACCTTGCACTGTTCCTGTCACTGTCAACTACGTCACACTGCTACTGTGTTGTTCTCTTTCTCTCACACTGCCATTGTCTGTTTCGCTCTTTCTATATCATAGTCTCCTGTCTTCCAGTATTTATAACTTTTCCATCTCTTTCTCACTGTCAGTGTCTCCTTCTCTCTCAACACAAAAAAATTGCGAATATTTTCGCATGCCAAAATTTTCTGGAAAATTTTCAAAGGTGCTGAGAAAGGTAGAATGAGGCAGCTGGTACCCTACTTTCAAGTCGCAGTCTTTTTAAACAAGAGCATATTCGCCTTTTATGTGCTCTGACAGGAACACTGCTCCACTAGTTCCTTTTTCTTACCTGTTACGGCGGGGTATATCTCTCATATGAAAAGAACTTTATGGGTCAGTTAACTTTTGGGGGCTTACATATGTGAAAATTAAATAATGCAAAATAAATGTTACATCTTAGACTGGATTTTTTGTTCACAAAATTTTTCCATTTACTTCAGTACTACAACATGTGGTTCCCGCAACCCTTCTGATGATAACAGAGGCATTTTACAGCATACTTCTTCGTGCTGTACTTTACAAACTACTTTTTCACCTCACACCGTATTTTACTTACATATTTTACGTGTATGAGAGGGGTTACTTTGTACCTCTTTATCCCGGAAACGCATGAAGAAATCAAGAACATTTTCAAGGTTATTCGAGATTGGGATCATAGGAATAGACTATATTGCAACAATTCCTGCGATTTTGTGTGCATAGTCGTCTCGGAATCCGTGGCTCGGTTTTGGAGTGTTTCTCGGTAATGGATAAAGATTTATGAAAACGTGAAGAAGGCACGTCTAGATACATGCCTAGATAATACACTGTTAAAGTTTGAGTAATTTTTTGCCAATAGTTCTTTACATATCCACTGCTGACAACGAAAAAAAATGATGAAATGAATGAAATGATGAAATGTATGATTATTCTCGTGAACACCCCATGAACTAAATGGTGCTTCCATAAACCCTTTAAGGCGCACCGAAGATCACATCTAATGCAAAAAGAACCAACCTACACTGATGGCAAAAAAACCGCAATACCAAGAATTTGTTGTGCGACACAAATGAAAGTTTGTAGGGCGGTTTTTACTTTTGAAAGATGCTATATATTAAAATTTCGAGGCAGTCGCGTAAGAGTAGCGTTAGTAGCACCAGTATGAGGATGAAAATCAGGTTTGCTTTAAATACATCCTGTAACGTTGGAGAGCGTTAGTTACCTTTGAGACTGGACGTGGTGAGTTGATGATAGTCAAGGCGACGAAAACGCCGTTATCAATACCTCTCTGTTTGAACGAGGTGGTGTAATAGGGACGCGAAAAGCTGGATGAGCCTTCTGTGATATCGCAGAGAGACTTGCCAGCAATGTAGCCACTCTATATGATTGCTGGCAGCGGTGGTCGCGAGAATGTAAGATCGCAAGAAGACCAGGCTGTGGACGGCCACGTGGCACTACCGAGAGGGAAGGGCATCGGGTACCGCGTATAACTCTGGACCACGATACTGCAGCAGTTTGGGCAGCAGTTGGCACCACAGAGACAGAACGAACTGGTAGAAATCACTTACTTCAAGGGCATCTCCGAGCCAGACGCCCAGTAGCGTACATTCCACTGACCCCGAACCACCGCCATTTGAGTGGTATCAAGCGAGGGCACTTTGGAGAACAGGATGGATTTCTGTTGCGTTTTCTGATGAAAACTGGTTCTGCGTCGGTGCCAGTGATGACGGTGTGTTGGTTAGAAAGAGGCCAGTTGAGGGCTTGCAGCCAACCTGTCTGCATGGTGGACACACTGGCCGTACATCTTGGACTATAGTCTGGACTGCAGTTTCGTATGGCAGCAGGAGCACACTAGTGACTATCCCGCGCACACTGACTGCAAATTTGTACGTCAACCTGGTGCTTCGACATGTTGTGCTGCCATTCATGAACAGCATTCCACGGAGTGTTTTCCAAAAGGATAACGCTCGCCCACATACCACTGTTGTAAGGCAACACGATGTACAAAGTGTCGATATGTTGCCTTGGAGTGCTCCTTCACGAGGTCCGCCTCTAATGGAGCACATATGGGACATCGTCGGACAACTACAGCGTCATCTACAAACAGTACCAACAGTCCCTGTATTGACCGACCAAGTGCAACAGATTTGGCACTCTATTCCACAAACTGAAATCCGGCACCTGTGCAACACAATGCATTCACGTTTGCATGCGTGCATTCAACATTCTGGCTGTTACGTCGGTTATTAATGTATCAGCATTTCACATCTCGCGCATATATTAACCTATGGTCATGAAATGTTAATCACTAATCACCTAAATATGTTGCGTAGACAAATTCATTCCCGAAATCAGATTACTCTCCATTAATTATTTTCTGGCGCTGCGATTTTTTCCGTCCATGTAAATACTCCATTTTCAAATGTGGATGAAGTGTGTATATTTAGCCACGCGGGATTAGCCGAGCGGTCTTGGGCGCTGCAGCCATGGACTGTGCTGCTGGTCCTGGCGGAGGTTCGAGTCCTCCCTCGGACATGGGTGTGTGTGTTTGTCCTTAGGATAATTTAGGTTAAGTAGTGTGTAAGCTTAGGGACTGACGACCATAGCAGTTAAGCCGCATAAGATTCCATACACATTTGAACATTTTTTTGTGTATATTTACACTTTGTACTGTAGGAATAGTTACATAAGACGATCCTTTCGTTGGGTATCAGTGGCGAGGCATGAGGTATTCGTAACTGTAATCGCTTTTAAAAACTAGTGAAGAGCAAAATTATTGTTTTTGTAATTATTGTTATTATTGTCATTGTTATTACATTATTGTTACGATTATCCAAATAACAGTACAGTTGTTATAATTGTTCATCCATAACAACCGCAACAAATGTCAGTTCTATCGACATTTCTGTACCAGTGACTTCAGAAGTGGAATCGATGGGGTCATTCTATATGTCACTTGAGATAACTCGAAAAACTGTTGAAATATGCACGTAATTTGGCGAACATTCTTCTTTTAGTGCCATTAAATGTAACAGTTCAACGTAATTGCCCTAATTACAATTGTCTTTTGTTTCATCGTGTCCTCTGATTGGAAATTATTGTGCAGCTAGGAAACATGTGACATCAGTTAAACAACTCAGAATGTGTCTATTTTTCCTCACTTGTTCGTTATGCTGCTGAACATTTAATACCAAGACCTTGTCAAACGAAAAGTCTATCCTTGTGTTGCCAAATTTAATTTGTGAATACAGATGTTATACGGTCCTTCAAATTTTCGTGCCTTTTCCTTTAGTTGTTGAACTTATTCATGTCAGACAAGAATTTTTTTTTGTTCACAGCACATCGGAAGAAATTAAAATATAAGACCAACAGTACAATTTTTGCGTCTCCTCAGAGCCAAATACCATTTGTAAGAGGAGTACTAACGTTCTAGAAAACATCTGACACAATTTTTACTTTCGTATTTAAATGTCGAACATTTGGTGTAGGTTGTCCCCGATGGATCACGTCACTTTTCTCCTCAAAACTAAGTCCTTCAGGTAGATGTTACTACGGACTTTGTAGCACGCATTTACAATCTAATATGTTTGTAACAATTTAAAGAAAACAGCCCTCGGTCACTATTTTTAACGAATTAACTGGGTTTCAACACTGCTAGGAGTGTCTTCCTCATAATTTAAGTCAAAGAATGGTCTATAACATGGTCACAGAATTATGAATAAAATCGTATGATACAAAGTATAACTGCAGAATCATCGTGAAAGACTGGCAGTACTTATATGCCCTTTATAAAATAATAAATATGCCAGAAGGGCATTAGTCACAAAGATATTTAAGATAAAAAATTGTGATGGCTAGCGACTAAGGGCTGCTCGTTATTTGCGCGGTTGCAGGTTGCAAACGGACTGAGGTGCCCGCATTAACAAATGCGGCCAGGTGAACATGGCACTGCAACGAGCGCACCATCCAGTAGCCGCAGGTACAATTAGGCTACTTCACATTGAAATTGTCTTCTAATTACAGGTCATTTACCTAAAGCCATCTACGATAGCAACATTTTGCACACCGAAAAGAAAGGGCATAGACTAGATATTCTAGAAGTATCAGAGATTTTCAAACATCTTGCTTGAAAGGATAGCATCATCCTTAACGAACAGCTACAGCTAGGTAACAAAATTTTTTTCAACGGTATGAAGCCGTTACTCAATATCTGACTTCGGGTCTCCTTGTGCAGGTTGCCGAAATGTGCTTTTCCTTCTAAGGTAGTCCTATGTTTTCTAATTATCAAATGTCTTGGCTGCATTTCACGTCAGTATTGCTTTCTACAAGTTGTCATTCAGTCCTATGTACATTTTCATAATGATGGTTCAAAATGGTTCAAATGGCTCTGAGCACTACGGGACTCAACTGCTGAGGTCATAAGTCCCCTAGAACTTAGAACTACTTAAACCTAACTAACCTAAGGACATCACACACATCCATGCCCGAGGCAGGATTCGAACCCGCGACCGTAGCGGTCGCGCGGTTCCGGACTGTAGCGCCTAGAACCGCTTGGCCACTCCGGCCGGCTTCATAATGATGTTTTCAAGTTTTATCTTACTGTTATAAGCTTTGATGTAGACAAAATGTTATGCTGTATGCTACTATCAAATAAACATTGCTTTCCATTATGTACCAAATACTGTTCATTTATAATCATTTCTGCCTATATTTCAATGTGAAGTAGCTTAATTGTACCTACGGCTACTAGATGGCGCACTCGTTGCAGTGCCATGCACATCTAGCAGCATTTGTTAACGCGGGCACCTCAGTCCGTTTGCAACCACGCAAGTAACGAGCAGCCCATAGTGGCTCGCCATCACAATTTTTTATCTTAAATATCTTTGTGACTAATGCCCTTTTGGCAAATTATTATTTTATAAATGACAAATAAGTACCGCCAGTCTTCCACGATGATTATGTACTTATACTTTGTATCATATGTTTTTAGTCATAATTCTGTGACCATGTTATAGACCATTCTTTGATTTAAATTCTAAGGAAGACACTCCTAGCAGTGTTGAAACCCACTTAATTCGTTAAAAATAGTGACCGAGGGCTGTTTTCTTTTCAATTGTAACTATTCACGATCTCTGAACGTGCAGCCATGTAAAAAAAAAAATCTGTTTGTATCTTTTGAGAAGCCCGCTGCTTCGTCCAAATTGCTTCAACAACCAATCTTCACACTTACGTAGAAACTGATTTAAAATTATCAAATAATATACTTCTTGTCAAAACCTTGCTGAATAAATAATAACATGTACTAAAACACGATGAAACGTTAAAGCATGAACCTTAATTTATATATGAACACTTTCAGATATGTAGCGCGCGAAAGAATAACACGCTTGTTTTTAGAAGAGCTAGAGACTGGTTCCCAACCTGGTGGTAATTAACCCCTGGGGAGTAAAATGAAATTTTATTAAGGGTGAAAACTAATCGATTGAATTCAGTTTAAGTCACGAAACTAACTTATTTTCAGAAGATCATTACTGTTATCACAGTTTTGTAAGACTCCAATATTGATTTTACAAGTTATCAATAATTACATTTCCTCAATTAGCAGCATTATTGCGGTGGATGTTACTGGTTCTTCATATAATCCATCTACTACATACATATGTTGTGCTTAGTCCCGCACATCGCTGATGAAATGCTAAATATTCAAGAAAATATCTTCTCCGTGTTGTATACAGTAACTGCAGTAGTCCATAAATTGCTTCATTACTTGCTTCGAGACTGACAAATGAATTTATTGACAGCGCTACACAGCAGTAACCACCTAAGGGCTACTATAGTGCTGTACCCAATGTTATTATTATTATTACAATGGACAGACACAAAGCATTAACAGCCTGAAGTCGTTCAATTTCTGCCAGTTCACAAGTAATGAGTACAGCAATCAAGTGGTTTACAAACTGTAAGTATAGTGCACACATCTAAATCTCTTTTATTTTAAATGGGTTTGCAATGTGCAGGTTAAGCTAGTGCCCCAATGGGGAGAAGTAATGCAGGGGCATTATGTTTTGTAACAACTGTTGCGCGATGTGGGATACTTACCAGGTAGGACTGACTGTGTACATCGAAAAAGTTCAAAGAAGGGCAGCACGTTCTGTATTATCGCGAAATAGGGAAGACAGTGTCACAGAAATGATACAGGATTTGGGATGGATATCATTAAAAGAAAGGCGTTTTTCGTTGCGACGGAATCTTCTCACGAAATTCCAATCACCAACTTTCTCCTCAGAATGCGAAAATGTTTTGTTGACACCGACTTACATAGGGAGGAACGATCACCAAGATAAAATAAGGGGAATCAGAGCTCGTACGGAAAGATACAGGTGTTCATTCTTCCCGCGCGCTATACGAGATTGGAATAATAGAAAACTGTGAAGGTGGTTCGATGAACCCTCTGCCAGGCACTTAAATGTGATTTGCAGAGTATCCATGTAGATGTAGAACAATTGTCTATGAGCACTGTCGATAGTTCGCTTTCTTATCTGAGAAGGTGTTGTGGGTAGTACCACAAATTCCTTCGTCACTGATTCTAACACACACACACACACACACACACACACACACAAGCTAAATATCATTTACCTTTCATCGTTTTAAAAATAAAGGTGTTAAAAAAAAACTCTTTCATTCTACAGTTTAGTTAGGTGCTGAAGTTGCTGATAAGGTTTGGAAGAGGGGGGGGGGGTGCAGAGGGGCAGAGGGAGGGTAGGGCAGGGGTACTAGCTAACATCTAATTGCACTTAGGCGTAACAATCTAACAAGGACTGGGAACCACTGAGCTAGAGAATCGTAGGCGCTAGACGATTATCAACTACCTTCGGCAGTTGCACAGCCCTCGTCTTTTAGCAGCCGAAGCGAGAGAGCGGATGGACCTTGCAACGGGATGCGCAAACTGGCGCCTGGCGCACTGACAACCGTTAATATCTAAAATGCTCCCAGATTAACTGTGTTTTACAAGTATGAAATAGGCGTGCAACTGAAATTGTAGAAAAATATGTACCAAGAACGTTTAAACGTACAAAAATGCGTCACATGTGTAACCGTAATCGACGATTATAGTAGTTAGTATAACCCCTCACCTCTGTTGTGTATACAAATGATCCCTAACGCTATACAGAACGCTTCATCCTACCCTTCTACCACCAATATAACACAAACAATGAGCTCTGGAAAAATCACATTTTTGTGCGCGGCGTTTTGGAACATACTGTCGCACGAAGGAAACGCTTCTGTAGTACGTCACTACCACCTTCCCTGTCCAATCAGAAAAGAGCAGTTACTACTACGTATACACTGAAGCAATACCATTAGAGAGCTTATTCTGTTATTTAACACAATCTCATGAAGCGCCCACTGCAAGTGTATATTACATTCCTCTAAGGGGTCAATGATTACATGATATTATACGCCAATCAACGCTGCAATGTTCTCAAGAATTGATTACTAGACAAGGTGGACGTAGCGGCTAAACTCAGAATAAATATGATGTTAATGTTATTAATTACACTGACAGCGTTAACAATCGTTTTTCACAATGTCACTCGAGGTGTACTCTCTTGATGGGTTGTTACTTCTAGGATAGGTTTAACAAAATAGGATTTGAACCAACACGAAATTAACGACGACTTAAGTATTAGAACATTTCAGCGATTATCGTGTGATTGTGCTGAAACTAGTGAGTATTCTTGATCTTAAACTGTTGGGACTCCTGTAGTTTATTGTAAAAAGTGTTTCCAATAGGGGGTGTTTGCACATAGCTCGCCGCTCTGGGTAGCGGCGCGGTCTAAGGTGCCTTGCCACACTGTTCGCGCGGCTTCTCCCATCGGAGATTCGAGTCCTCCCTTTGGCACGGGTGTATGTGTTGTTCTTAGCGTAAGTTAGTTTAAGTAGTGTGTAAGCCTAGGGACCGATGACCTCAGCAGTTTGGTCCCATAGGAACTTACCACCATCACATAGCTCATTCTTGGTAGTCCGAATAGTCTTGAATAAATGCTGCACGTTCGAGATAAGTGTTTACCTTTGCTATATTCTGATCATAATTCCTATAAGCTATTAATGTAGTGTGAGGCTGAGTAATGATTTCTCCTATTATTATTCGATTGCCCCAGTCTTCAGACAGGTCACATTTTATACCCAAGTTGCACAACAGATAATAACTCAACCTAGTATTAATTTAATTAATCTTCATTTTTTGAAACACCATGAAAAGAGTAAACAATTAATAGGGGAGATCATTATAAGTGGACCTGAAAATTGTTAAGCTTCCACTCCAGGTTTCGTCTCAGGATCTGGGTACGTCATCTTTACCTGACTGCTGAAAAATTTTAGGAAAGGTAGTAGGTGTGTGCATTGCAAAGCGTACAGGTGCTACAGTTCTTAAACAAATTTCTCAGCAGAATGCGGCAATGTGCCGAGACGCCAACTAGTATCAGTATGGTTCAAATGGCTCTGAGCACTATGGGACTTAACATCTGAGGTCATCAGTCCCCTAGAACTTAGAACTACTTAAACCTAACTAATCTAAGGACATCACACACATCCATGCCCGAGGCAGGATTCGAACCTGCGACCGTAGCAGTCGCGCGGTTCCGTACTGAAGCGCCTAGAACCGTTGGCCACCGCGGCCGGCTGTATCAGTATGAATGAATAATGCCACATGCTCATACGGGAGAACAAAGGAAATGTCGCTATTCAAATAAACGTTGTTGTTGTTGCTGTGGTCTTCAGTCCGAAGACTGGTTCGATGCAGCTCCCCACGCTGTCCTGATCTGTGCAAGCCTCTTCATACCCAGATAACTACTGCTTACCGTATCCATTGTTGGTCTTCCTCTACGACTTCTAGCCACCCCATACCCCTCCCTCCCTCCCTCCCCCGCCCCCCCCCCCCACACACACACAAACACACACTTCCCTCCAGTGGTGATCCCTTGGTACCTCAGAATGTGTCCTATCAACCGATCTGTTCTTTTAGTCAAGTTATGCCACAAATTTCTTGTCTTCCCAGTTATACTCAGTGCCTCCTCATTGGTTACGTGATACTCCCATCTAATCTTCAGCATTCTTCTCTAGCACCACATTTCAAAAGCTTCTGTCTTCTTCTTTTTTAATCTGTTTATCGTCCATGTTTCACTTTCATACGTGCTTACACTCCAGACAAAATTTCAATGAACATGCGAACTAAAATTTGTGGAAAGGAATACCGTGCTATAAAGTTTGAGAATAAATAATACAAAATTTTTAGTCCCACATGTATAGTGTAAGGGTAGTTGATCTAACTCTCACCGTCACGTCAATGAATTAGAACCACGTGAGAGAGGAAGGATCGACGTCAAATGATATTAGACAATCCGACGTAACCACCGCCCCTCCCCCCGCCCACCATGACTACCTGTTGTATACCTACCGAGGAAACATGACGGCTGTAGCACAGAAGCGGTACGTTCCGAGACATGGATTCCTATTTAGAATATTATGTACTCACTCCAGTCCTCAAGTCCTAGAAATCTGTAGCTGGAATATCAGAACATCCTGTATGTGTCACGAAATAGTTCGGAGCTCATGGTACCGACGTGTTCGAAGATGCTGAGCTGGTCTTTCTGAAATCCTACTAAACAGGTTGTAGTCTGGGCCTACCGGCCTAGGAACAACGACTTTGGACTTTCACATAAGAGGAGTTGTTCTCCAGCAGCATTTCACATCAGAGTGTTATCAGTGGGAGCAGGAAAAGGCCAATGAAAACGACTGTATCTTACTCCTGAGTTGATTGGCTGAAAGGTAAAAATGTTGAGTAATTTCATGGATCGTTTCAAATCATGCAGACCCAAGAAGTTGACAGCTAGTCCTCACGAAGGTAAGAGGCAAGTAGTTGGTCCTGTGGGGAAGACGAGAAGTTTTAACTTTTGGATAAATCCCATCGGGACTGAGTACGTGTCGTCATATCCAAAGCGAGGATTTTTGAAAGAGTTTATGAATGTGGTTTTCCTACGCAGGCATGCAATTCTACGTAATATTCCGGTTTTCTCGCGAGTGTTGCGTTTTAGTTCGTGCTCGGCACTATTTATTAAATTGGAAAAGGATCAGAAAATGTTACAAACCTTAAAATCTGTGGTTGTGTGTGTGTGTGTGTGTTTGTGTTTGTGTGTGTGTGTGTTTGTGTGTGTGTGTGTGTGTGTGTGTATGTACGTGCTTATTCACATGTGCTTGTGTCTGGTAGACCACTACAATAAATTATGGGAATACAACGTAATTGTGTATGTTCACGTTTGTCTTCAGAAATAAGCGTCAAACTAAACAAATACCATTGGAAATGTTCCTCTCCACTGTAACAAGTCGAAATCCTTTTTCATTTTTCTTAATTGAAACAAAGTGATAATTAACAACAGATACGACAGAGGCCTTAAAACGACTTATTTTTGGAATATTTCAAAACAATTTATTTCTCTGAGCACCAAAGTCACAAGCCTCAATCTGTATAAACAAGACTGTAAACGTTCTTGAATGAAATTTTCACTCTGCAGCGGAGTGTGCGCTGATATAAAACTTCCTGGCAGCTTAAAACTGTCTGCCGGACCGAGACTAGAACTCGAGACCTTTGCCTTTCGCGGGCAAGGACTCTATCGTGTGAGGTACCCAAGCACGACACACGACCCGTCGTGGCAGCTTCAATTCTACCAGTACCTCGCCTCCTACCTCTCAAACTTCACAGAAGCTCTCCTGCGAACCTCGCAGATGGTAGAACACTTGCCCACGGTAGGCAAAGGTCCTGAGTTCGAGTCTCGGTGCGGCACACAGTTTTAATCTGCCAGGAAGTTTCAATGTAAATGTTCGTTTGCTCAAAATCGTGTATGTCCCAAATTTCTTCACAGAGGAGGACAAAGAAGGGATAGAAGGAGATGGAGAGAAGAGAGATAGAAAAACGGGGAGGGAGGTGGCGGATAGAGAGAGGGATAAAGAGGAGAACATGGACAAAGAGGGGGAGAGGAGGAGATGGACAGAGACAGAGGAAAGAAGGAGATTAGGACACGTACCCAATTCCCACACCTACTAGAAACGTGTGCTTTCTCTTTTCTTTCTTTTCCATTTAACCAGATTGAGCCACAGCAAAACATGCCCTGTAACGGCTAGTGAACCATATAAAAACAAAAGCATTTAAAAAAGACAAGCAAGTAACAGAATGCAAAATATTTCATATACACAGTGTTTCAAAGGTTTTACGAAAACCGTGTAGAGATGACAGATGACGTTATGGGGGGCAACTTTCGCTGACACCTCCCAGCGATGCTAGGCGTAATTTAAGACAGGTTGTGTTTCTGAAAGGTGGCAGGGCCTAGGCACACTGCGGCGTTTTTCCATTTACAGACAAAAAAAATGGTTCAAATGGCTCTGAGCACTATGGGACTCAACTGCTGTGGTCATAAGTCCCCTAGAACTTAGAACTACTTAAACCGAACTAACCTAAGGACATCACACACAGCCATGCCCGAGGCAGGATTCGAACCTGCGACCGTAGCGGTCGTGCGGTTCCAGACTGTAGCGCCTTTAACCGCTCGGCCACTCCGGCCGGCTATTTACAGACACTCATTCTTATGGTTGTTGAAAATCACTCTATCAATTCATTAGGGCAGGTAGTGCGCTACACATCAGGTTAATAGTCCCTGTTAGCTATGTGAAATCTTGACGTCCCAGGTCCGGCGAGTACTGAAAGGTGTCTAGCGTCACTGGGAAGCACTAGCTTGTTATCACTAACAAATGTTGTTCTCTTTGGTGTAATCCATCACCCCTAGATGTCTGTCGCAACTATTCTGAAACACAATGATACTGTCGCGTTCACCTGAGGTATAGTGAAGAACTTATCAGGGTGGGACTCGGTAGTAACTGCAATGGGGAGAGGGAATTGAATACTTAGGACCAGTGGGCGCACAGTTCTTTCGCTACAAACACTGTACGACCTTCATCCTTGGCGCAAGTTATGGGAATTGACATGGCTGGTGTGGGAGCGCTGGTAGTGGTTAGAACGATCATCATCCGCCGCTTTTCACCCTCCAAGTACGCATTTTTCTAGCTACAGAGACAGTTTTATGCACTAGCTACTTACCGTATAAAGCTTTGAACAATGAAACGAGTGCAGGAAAGATTTTAAGTTATTCTGTGATGTCCAGATTCCTGCCCAATTTACTCCTTAGTTAGTGATCAACTCAGCCTCGAGTATCTGAATCATAATTTTACAATTCTGACGGCGTCCTCATTTCTCAAATTTTGTTTAAGAAAATTAGCATTCATTTCGGGAGCCACTGAATAGATCAGGAGGCTATTCAAATGGTTCAAATGGCTCTGAGCACTATGGGAGTTAACATCTTAGGTCATCAGTCCCCTAGAACTTAGAACTAGTTAAACCTAACTAACCTAAGGACATCACACACATCCATGCCCGAGGCAGGATTCGAACCTGTGACCGTAGCAGTTGCGCGGTTCCAGACTGCGCGCCTAGAACCGCGAGACCACCGCGGCCGGCAGCAGGAGGCTATTACAATAGACTGGGAGGTGTTTTAGGTTAGAGGGTCAGGGGGAAACACAAAAAGGGGTTCAGTCTCAAAGCGTGCAGGTCGAACACAGGAAGAAAGCAGATCCAAAAACCATCGGTGTAACAGTTTGAAACTTCTTAATAAGGATTTTACTTAAACTCCTGGATGCTTACTCAATGTTTTTAAACTACTGAAAGAAACTGAATGCAAGAGCTACTTTGCTATTTTTTTTTATCATTTCATATCTGACCTACAGAATTATTCCCTGACAAATGTAGCTCAAAGTTATTCTGTTCATTTATGACCCACAATATCCTAGCTCAACGCAATCTGACTTCTCAAAAATGATAACCTGCTTCAAATAATTACTACAAAAGAATGGCCCTGAATAAGAGTAAATCCTAACAATAACTTATACATTTCATAAGTCACTTACCTCACAGGAAATCTTCATGACACGAACTACAGCGATACAAGCGCCAATACTGCCAGCTAAATAAGAGATTCTAACTACTGAAGGCTCTAACTACTAATAGGCATGTGGTTAGCAAAGGAAAGATTTTTTTGCAGCGCAAACAATTTATTTAGCAGATTTTACCTTAATCAAGTGACAACCAGTTCAAAAAAATTATATAATCAACAGTAATAAATCTCCATTACGGATACACATTCAGACCGTCCGTTCGCGCTAATACTGCACGTCTCCAGCGCTGATAATTATTAACCACTAACCTCCATCACTGCTGACTACTCACTCCCAACTTCCATCACTGCTGGCTGTCCATCTCCAACTGTGAGTCCACCAGCCATAGAGAGTCTCTTACAGAGTGCGGACAGCGCTGTCAGAGTTATTAATGCAGAGCGCTACGTAGCGCTGCCAACATACAAACACATAAACAGCCTACTTACAAGTTGTAAACTGTCGTAGCTGTGTTGGGAAAGTACCAGACCTCCAAGCGCTAGTAAAAGTACTGATGCTCAAATCGTTATACGTACTGAAAGCTGGTTAAAGCCGGAGATAAGTCCAGCCGAAATTTTTGTGAAGAACCTAACGGTGTTCAGAAGGGATATGCTGAATACTGTAGGCGGTGGCATGTATGTTACTGTTAGAAGTAGTTTAACTTGTAGCGAAATTGAAGTAGATAGTTCCTGCGAGTTAGTATGGGCAGGGGTCATTCTTGGCAACCGGAATAAAATAATAATTGGATCGTTTTACTGCCCTCCGAACTCAGAAGTTACAATTGCCGAAAGGTTCGGAGAAAACTTGAGTTTAATTTCAAACACGTACCCAATCATACAATTGGTGGTGACTCTAATTTACCTTCGATATGTTGGCGAAAATACATGTTTAAATCCGGAGGTACGCACGAAACATCATCCGAAATTGTGCTAAACGCATTCTCTGTCAATTATTCGGAGCAGTTAGGTCATGAGCCCACGTGAATAATAAACGGTTGTGAAAACACACCTGACCTCTTAGCAACAAATAATCCTGAGTTAATAACGACCGTCAAAACGGATACATACGTTAGTGAACACAAGATTGTTGTAACGATATTAAATTTTGTAACCCCATAATCCTCCAAAAATAAACTAAACGTATACCTATTCAAAAAAGCAGGTAAAAATTCACTTGACGCCTTCCTGAGAGATAATCTCCACTCCTTCCAAACTAACAATGTAAGTATAGGCAAGATTTGACTGGAACTCAAAGAAGTAGAATCGGCAGAAATTGAGAGATTTATACCAAATAAGTTAACTAACGACGGAGCTGATCCTCCTTGGTACACAAAACGAGTCAGAACACCGTTGCAGAAACAACGGAAAAAGCATGCCAAATTCAAAGGAATGCAAAATGTTCAAGACTGGCGATCTTTTATAGAAACTCGAAATTTTAGCGTGGAATTCAATGAGAGACGTTTGTAACAGTTCCTACAATGAAGTCTTGGTTCGAAACCTGGCACGAAATCCAAAGAGATTCTGGTCGTATATAAAGTAGACACAATCAATGCTTTCTCTGCGCCGCAGCAATAGAAATACTTTAGAGGACTGTGCTGTCAAAGCAGAGTTATTAAATACAGCCTTTCGAAATTGATTCACCAAAGAAGACAAAGTAAATATTCCAGGATTCGAATCAAGAACAGCTGCCAACACAAGTAACTTACAGGTAGATGTCCTCAGAGTGGTGAAGCAACTTAAATCACTTAACAGAAGCAAGTCTTCCGCTCCAGACTGCATACCAGTTAGGTTCCTTTCAAAGTATGCTACTACAATAGCGCCATACTTAACCATCACATACAGCCGCTCGCTCTACCAAAGATCCATAGCCAGAGACTGGAAAACTGCACAGGTAACACCAATATTCAAGAAAGGTAATAGGAGTAATCCACTAAATTACAGGCCCATATCATTAACGTCGATATGCAGCAGGATTTTGGAACATATATTGTGTCAACCATTATGAATTACCTAGAAGAGAACTGTCTATTGACACACATTCAACACAGATTTAGAAAACATAATTTTTGTGAAATACAACCAGCTCTTGACGCACACGAAGTGTTGAGTGCTATTGACAAGGATTCTCAAATTGATTTCATATTTCTAGATTTCCGGAAGGCTATTGACACTGTACACCACAAGTGGCTTGTAGTCAAACTGCGTTCTTACGGAATGTAGTCTCAGTTAAGTGACTGGATTTATGATTTCCTGTCAGAGAGGTCACAGTTCGTAGTAATTGACGGAAAGTCATGATCGAGTATTGTTATTGGCCCTCTGCTGTTCCTTATCTGTATCAACGAATTAGGAGACAATCCGAGCAGCCGTCTTGCTGTCGTTTATCTTTTAGTTAAGTCATGATAAGATCAAAACAAATTGCAAAACGATTTAGAAAATATCTGTAGGGTGCGAAAATTTACTATTGGCCCTAAATCATGAAAACTGTAAGATCATCCACATGACTGCTAAAAGGAATCCCGTTAAACTTCGGTTACACGATAAAACAGTCAAATCTAGACGCTGTAAGTTCAACTAACTATCTAGGAATTACAATTACGAACAACTTAAGTTGAAAAGGACACATAGAAAATGTTATATGGAAGGCGAACCAGAGACTGCGTTTTATTGGCAGAACGCTTAGAAGATGCAACAGATCTACTAAACAGACTGCCTACACTCACTTGTCCCTTCTCTGTTGGAGTACTGCTGCGCAGTGTGGGATTCTTACCAGGTGGAATTAACAGAGTACATCGAGAAAGTTCAGAAGAGAGCAGCACGTTTTGAATTATCGACAAATAGGGGAGAGAGTGTCGCTGACATGATACAGGATTTGGGGTGGACATCATTAAAGCAAATGCGTTTTTCGCTGCGGTGGATTGTTATTATGAAACTTCAGTCACTAGCTTTCTCCTCTGAACGCGATAATATTTTGTTGACGCCGATCTAAATACTAAGAAACGATTATCACAATAAAATAAGGAAAATCAGAGCTCGCACCGAAAGATGTAGTTGTTCATTTTATCCACATGCTGTTCCATAGTGAAATAATAGAGTATTGTTGTGAAGGTGGTTCGATGAACCCTTCTGACAGTATTACGCGTTACACTTACTCGTAATTTTCAGAGCGCCCATGTAGCTGCAGATGTAGACGTATGAATAGATGTATGTATATTGATCAACTTTTACTTCTTTTACTTGTTGCCACGGTGGCTCGCTCTTTCCCTTTTTTGCTAATGGTCGACAAACCACATTTACCGGAGAATAACCTTTAATATTTTCAGCTAATACACATTTAATTTACTATTTTATGTTATGACTACATTGAAGTTTTATTAAATCATGATGAAAAGGCATAAACGTTCCTATAAACACCCAACACACTTCCATGCATGATGTTTGCAGCCCATTTCCTCTTCTTCTTCTTCTTCTTCTTCTTCTTCTTCTTCTTCCTTTCTTCCTAGGCTACAGAAAGTTTCCCTCTTTATCCTTCAGTCTACCCTGAGGTTTTCGCTCTACCTTTACCATGGATGACCAATATTTCTTTTACCAGCTGTTGATCTATTTCTTACGGTTTTCCCAGTCTTTAGTTTATCTATCCTGTCAATGTGTCCGTTAAATTAATGGAGACGAGGTACTGGCAGAAGTAAAAGCTGTGAGTACCGGGCGTGAGTCGTGCTTCGGTAGCTCAGTTGGTAGAGCACTTGCCCGCGAAAGGCAAAGGTCCCGAGTTCGAGTCTCGGTCGGGCACACAGTTTTAATCTGCCAGGAAGTTTCATATCAGCGCACACTCCGCTGCAGAGTGAAAATCTCATTCTGGAAACATCCCCCAGGCTGTGGCTAAGCCATGTCTCCGCAATATCCTTTCTTTCAGGAGTGCTAGTTCTGCAAGTTTCGCAGGAGAGCTTCTGTAAAGTTTGGAAGGTAGGAGACGAGGTACTGGCAGAAGTAAAAGCTGTGAGTACCGGGCGTGAGTCGTGCTTCGGTAGCTCAGTTGGTAGAGCACTTGCCCGCGAAAGGCAAAGGTCCCGAGTTCGAGTCTCGGTCGGCCACACAGTTTTAATCTGCCAGGAAGTTTCATATCAGCGCACACTCCGCTGCAGAGTGAAAATCTCATTCTGTAATGGAATCCACTTTAGATCGTTTTCAATTTCTTTCACTTCTCACTATATCTCTCAGTGTCTTCCCCGTAATATTTAGCAGAACTTTCATTTCCGTGGTTTCCAAAAGCCGTTTTGTCTTTCATATTTCCTGTTGTGTCTCAGCGGTGATGTCCTAATTAGTCTCACCAATCTTTTGCATATTCTTGCCTTTGCACTTGCCTTGTAAATCAAGAAAACAAAGACAAGCTGCTCTGTTGTATTCAATGGACTTTTCTGATACCTGTCTAAGAATGAATACTGTATCCGTATATGACCTACCGGATCTAAAACCATACTGCTTCTCTGCAAGGGTTGTATTGCTTTGTCTTTCGTTTCCTATTATTTTTGCTGTGTGTTTAGATATTGAACTCAGTAGATTTACCCCTATATAGTTGGATGGCTCTTTCTTATCCCTCTTTCTTTTGTACATAAGAATTGTAATACTAGTACTCAATTCGTTTGAAATTTTATAATCAGTTATAACACTGTTAACCAACTTGGTTATTTGTTCAGTTAGTGGATATCTTCCGTACTTCAGTAATCCAATGGGGATCCTATCTTTCGCTGGAGACTTCCTGTTTTTTAACAGACTTACAGATTCTTCTACCTCTGCGTGTGAAACAATTACATCATCATTTAGTTGCATAATGATCTCGGATGTCGCTTCTCTTTCTGGTGATTATTTTCTCCTTTATACGACTCTGTTAAATACTTAGCCCATGATTTCTCCTTTATGTCGTTCATTTTGAAAATTTAAGTTAATTCTTTCCTCTTCTGTCGCATCATTCTCCCAACTGAATACATTAATAGGCAATCATTGTTATCGAAAACATGCAACGTAGAGTTGTGTAGGAACTCGTGGCGCCCTTTAAATATGCCGCTAGCTCAGAGTCTGAAAGCAAAAGTTGTGCCTACTGCAAGCTACGCCACCGCGCCCTGACAGGCCGCAACACGAAAGACGTCGGCGCGCTTCTCGAGACGACGGCTACCAGATTCAGCGTGGCGCTGAGAGCCACTGGCGGGAGGCCTGTCGTGACTTACCACAGGATAGGGGAAGACAGGGAGTTTGAGGTCAGTCCGCAGTTTCCGAGCGGCGAGGAGCAAATGCAGAAAGACAAATTCCTGGTGAAGGCAGACTGATGACTTGGATCAGCGCCGAACATTGTCACAGGGTACATACGAGTAGCGCGGATTCTGGGACTCGACAGGATGCTCGCATCATGGAATTCAGGAGTCTGATTAACACTATTTATTAGCGGTCAGACGAACTACTACACTGAAGGCTAATTATGTTATTGTTGTGGTCATCAGTCCTGAGACTGGTTTGATGCAGAACTCCATGCTACTCTATCCTGTGCAAGAAATGAAGAGTCATCTCCCAGTACCTACCGCAACCTACATCCTTCTGAACCAGCTTAGTGTATTCATCTCTTGGTCTCCCTCTAAGATTTTTACCCTCCACGCTGCCCTCCAATACTAAATTGGTGATCCCTTAATGCCTCAGAACATGTCCTACCAACCGATCCTAAGTTGTGCCACAGACTTCTCTTCTCCCCAATCCTATTCAATACTTCCTCATCTAATCTTCAGCATTCGTTTGTAGCACCACATTTCAAAAGCTTCTATTCTCTTCTTGTCCAAACTATTTATCGTCCATGTTTCACCTCCATACATGGCTACACTCCACACAAATACTTTCAGAAATGATTTCCTGACACTTAAATCTATACTCGATGTTAATAAATTTCTCTTCTTCAGAAACGCTTTCCTTGCCATTGCCAGTCTACATTTTATATCCACTCTACTTCGACCATCATCAGTGATTTTGCTCCCCAAATAGCAAAACTCCTTTACTATTTTAAGTGGCTCATTTCCTAATCTAATTCCCTCAGCATCACCCGACTTAATTCGACTACATTGCATTATCCTAGTTTTGCTTTTGTTGATGTTCATCTTATATCCTGCTTTCAAGACACTATCCATTCCATTCAACTGCTCTTCCAAGTCCTTTGCCGTCTCTGACAGAATTACAGTGTCATCGGCGAACCTCAAAGATTTTATTTCTTCTCCATGGATTTTAATACCTACTCCGAATTTTTCTTTTGTTTCCTTTACTGCTTGCTCAATATACAGATTGAATAACATCGGGGAGAGGCTACAACCCTGTCTCACTCCTTTCCCAACCGCTGCTTCCCTTTCATGACCCTCGAGTCTTATAACTGCCATCTGGTTTCTGTACAAATTGTAAATAGCCTTTGACTCCCTGTATTTTACCCCTGCCACCTTCAGAATTTGAAAGAGAGTATTCCAGTCAACATTGTCAAAAACTTTCTCTAGGTCTACAAATGCTAGAAACGTAGGTTTGCCCTTCCTTAATCTAGCTTCTAAGATGAGTCGTAAGGTTAGTATTGCCTCACGTGTTCCAACATTTCTACGGAATCCAAACTGATCTTCCCTGAGGTCGGCTTCTACTAGTTTTTCCATTCTTCTGTAAGGAATTCGCGTTAGTATTTTGCAGCTGTTACTAACTAACTGATAGTTTGGTAATTTTCACATCTGTCAACACCTGCTTTCTTTGGGATTGGAATTATTATATTCTTCTTGAAGTCTGAGGGTATTTCGCCTGTTTCATACATCTTGCTCACTAGGTGGTAGAGTTTTGTCAGGACTGGTTCTCCCAAGGCCGTCAGTAGTTCTAGTGGAATATTGTCTACTCCGGGGGCCTTAATTCTAAACATTAGAAATAAAACAGAGGAAGCAACTTGTTGTACAGTAGAAGTCAGTCTCTGAATCTACAGGGGTGGGCGCTAATTGAAGTAGCGAACATTAGCAGCACTTTAAGTACAAACTTGAGAGCAGCACCCCAAGTAAGAAAAACAGACAATTTGGAGCTTACCGAGGCTGGACAAGAGGGAAACGGAGTCGGTGCCCCAGCGATCTGATCTAGAACTCATTCGAGTACAATTCATGGGTTTTTAAGAAATCGTGGCAACGCACAATTTCTCCCTTGCTATAGTCGACACACCAATTTACCGGCACTCAAGTTCTGACAATCTGGCGAGTCGCTCTGTATCTCCAGTGCACCTCAGACCAACCACATTTAGATTCACCTCCGTCTCCTACTCAGTAGGTAGGGATGCATCTGCACTTCACATTAACAGACTCCAAGTTTGGTATCAACAACGTTCAGCTGAAATCTATACGTCACCGCCACTCCCGTTATGGCCAGCAACAACAGTATTTTAAGTCACTCGGCTCCGCCCTCTGTCTTTTTGTGAGCGGAAGCTTCTGTAGTAGCACTAACCTGTGTCAACCCTCTGACACTTTAGTTCTCAGAAACAATTATAGAGCTTGCTGCCTCTGCTAAGACGTGCCTTTTCGTGGCAATCTTCTACTGTGACACCTTAAAACAGCGTCTAGGCGATGATGGAGTTACCAGTTAATTCTTTGAAGTGAAACTTCTCCCCTGGGACGGCTGCCCAGAGCCTCTACAATTTGCAAGGCTCTAGCTCCGGTAACCTAAATGCTCCGATAAGCTAAATTCTACAATTTTTGTCTGTTCTCTGCATTCTGTCTGTGGTTTCCTGTCTAGGAGTGCCCCTGATGGCTCCCAACGGTCTTAAGCCTAACAACATACAAGTCATTAAATCGTCAATATGTAACAGCCGAATGCTCATCTAGAGTATAGAGAGGTTCAGTACTGGTTAATGACAATAAGAAACTGACAGAACAGAAAACACGATGAAAGCGATGGGTACACTAACGAAATAAGATTACTGACATACTGGCGCAGTTTGTGCGTCTTTTAATTGAAGAAACTGTTTGAAAAGCTTGTAAGGGTGCTGCAGGGTAGGCTATGATGAGAAAGAATTGTTAAGAAAAAAATTAGATACGCTGCGGCGTTTCCGAATTAATTAAAATTGAACTTATCTAATCAGGCTGTTGCTTCCACAAATTAAAGGGGTCCGCCAGAGACGGTGATGCCAAACTTATACTCCGTTTGGATTCCTGAAACTGAACAATTAAGGATCGAACCGTAGCCAAAGGCGCGACAGTCTCGTGTGCTATCGTCTATGTTATGTGAACACCTGACACAGATTTATCTGGCGGGTCGCTTGAATTTACGCGCACGATAGACTAATTGGCTAACTTCAGGTTTAATTAACTTGGAAACGGTGCAACGTACCAAATTTTTGTCTTAACAGCTATTTCTCAGAACAGCCTACCGTGCAACACCTTGACGAACTTTTCAGTCTGTTTCCGCTCACTGTAGATAAGTACAGACGAATAACTAGCGCCATCACTACGAAATTGACAGCGATTAAACGCAAACAGCAATTCACATGAACGGTGTGTCAGCAATAAATCACTGACGAGCACTAACAGTTGAGTTACATCCCCAAATTGCACAATTATTTGGCTAGCTGTGTAGGGAACGTGCTAATTAGAGCTAATTAACGATTTTCGCCTTATAACGAATCTACTAAAATTACAGACCGCAACAGCAACTGATACTTTTAATGTTTCCAGTACACAGAATAATAGTGTATAATATATCTGTACTCAGTTTTTTCCTTGTTCTTTATTACGTTAATTACACTGTCATCTCATACACTTTCCAAGATACTACAGTTCTCGGAATAATACGTCAGAAAGCACATCAAACTCCATGTGCATGATGTACGAATTACATTCTGATAAAATATTTCAATTTTTTTTTTCATTTTAAGGCACTAATTCCGAGAAGATGCCACAATAATTATGAGCCTGTTAAGACAAAACTATAAAACACACACCAAATTTTCAGACCCCTTAGCATTTCAGATGAAAATATGCATGAAAAGTTCTATTTAAGACATTAACTGAAGTTCTAGGCGGTGCTTGGCACAACATTACAACAATATTAAATAGGAAATTTTTGCAATGTTTTGCAAAATATTATTCTTGTATCTCGTCCGATATAGATGTCGATTCTACTAAGGAAGATACCGATGTTACCCCGCGACAGCCGACGCCCTGGGCGTCTCAGCTTGTCCCACCACCTTGGTGCCAGAATGCTTTTATAAGCAGCGGCCGGGAGCTCTGCAGGCACATCTCTCGTCAAATGTAGACTGTCGGCATCATCACTCGTGTGAAGCACTACTAGACCCTGGCTGCTCTTTATTGGATTAGACTATAGATTGTTAGTTTCTCCATTGCTCCGCAACCGTTTGTTTTAATTAATGAAAAGGCGACTCCAGCTGCTCTGTAGAACCTTATTGATTACATTACAGGTTTAGGCTTTTTTATTAAGCCATTCTCAAGTCTATTTGGAACTGCCATACATATGACAGATGTATACGTGTATATGACGGAAGATGAAAAAAAGACAAAGCTTACATATGTTTATGTACAGGCAGACTACGAAACGTACAGTGGCGTAGTAATTCCAAAAGATATAAGTACATCACCGGCAGATTTAAAATTTTCCTCGTATAATGATGTCGTGATAATATTGTCGTCTATAAACCCAAAAAATAATTATAATGTAATGAATTATACAGTCTTGACACGACAATATTATTGTTGTATTCCGGCTGGAGGTGAACGGAATATCTGAATTGACAGTTAATGTAAGGGTTCTATGCAGGAATATACCTGAAACTGTCCAAAGCGATGGAAAATGAACACACAGTAGTAAATGTTGAGTCAAGCGATAATGCATGTCTTAAGTGATGAATTCAAGATGGACTGTATCCCTTAAATGGAAATGTAGACAATTAGTCTAAATATATGTCTTTCGCAACATATCGTTCCCTGAAGAGCTATCGAAGATCACATTTTAGAAAAATAGAATGCAAACATCTCTTTAAATGTCTATGACATTCAGCATTTTGATTATGATTGGATGGTCGTGGATGATAAGAGAGATGGAAAAAGAACTTCAAGTTGTACCACTACATATCACGAAACATCTTCTAAAGAAACATGTAAATCTATCGGGTTGCACGTTGCTAATACAAGAATATGTCATCTCTGTTGCATTAAAAGCTTTTGAAGGCTAACAAGTAGTAGTCCTAGTTTTACTGACCGTCAGCATTCGCTTGTAGTCTGCGAACATTGGCTATGCTATTTTCATTCCACAGAAAAGCTATAATCTCACGTAGTCGACTGTGTACTGTTTAAATCAGTCAACAGTCTATCGCCTAGTGGCAAGAATGAGGTTATAAAATTTACAAGTTCAGTAACAAACTGAAAGTGACTTTTGTAATTTATATTGACGCAGAGGGTATGTTATAACTAGTTGCATTCTTAGCAGTGACTCTTAACATTCCGTCAGGAAAAGTTGCATAAACAAATCAGTGGTGCCTATTACCTGCACTACAGCTATGACGAGGGATATTCAAGTTTAAATTGTACAGAGACAGCAATTGCATTGGAATTGCGCGAATGATCTTTATTGCAAAATAAAAGGATGGACATAAGCCCTGAAGAAATATTAGCGTTTCCCTCAGCAGACGCCTGATAGTAGCGGGAACTGTTCTCAAGGAGGTATTAAGCACAGACAACACTGTCATTTCGGCAACACCGAGGTTCAGTAAATCTCAATTGCAATGTGAACTTCGGACCTAACTACACTCCTGGAAATGGAAAAAAGAACACATTGACACCGGTGTGTTAGACCCACCATACTTGCTCCGGACACTGCGAGAGGGCTGTACAAGCAATGATCACACGCACGGCACAGCGGACACACCAGGAACTGCGGTGTTGGCCGTCGAATGGCGCTAGCTGCGCAGCATTTGTGCACCGCCGCCGTCAGTGTCAGCCAGTTTGCCGTGGCATACGGAGCTCCATCGCAGTCTTTAACACTGGTAGCATGCCGCGACAGCGTGGACGTGAACCGTATGTGCAGTTGACGGACTTTGAGCGAGGGCGTATAGTGGGAATGCGGGAGGCCGGGTGGACGTACCGCCGAATTGCTCAACACGTGGGGCGTGAGGTCTCCACAGTACATCGATGTTGTCGCCAGTGGTCGGCGGAAGGTGCACGTGCCCGTCGACCTGGGACCGGACCGCAGCGACGCACGGATGCACGCCAAGACCGTAGGATCCTACGCAGTGCCGTAGGGGACCGCACCGCCACTTCCCAGCAAATTAGGGACACTGTTGCTCCTGGGGTATCGGCGAGGACCATTCGCAACCGGCTCCATGAAGCTGGGCTACGGTCCCGCACACCGTTAGGCCGTCTTCCGCTCACGCCCCAACATCGTGCAGCCCGCCTCCAGTGGTGTCGCGACAGGCGTGAATGGAGGGACGAATGGAGACGTGTCGTCTTCAGCGATGAGAGTCGCTTCTGCCTTGGTGCCAATGATGGTCGTATGCGTGTTTGGCGCCGTGCAGGTGAGCGCCACAATCAGGACTGCATACGACCGAGGCACACAGGGCCAACACCCGGCATCATGGTGTGGGGAGCGATCTCCTACACTGGCCGTACACCACTGGTGATCGTCGAGGGGACACTGAATAGTGCACGGTACATCCAAACCGTCATCGAACCCATCGTTCTACCATTCCTAGACCGGCAAGGGAACTTGCTGTTCCAACAGGACAATGAACGTCCACATGTATCCCGTGCCACCCAACGTGCTCTAGAAGGTGTAAGTCAACTACCCTGGCCAGCACGATCTCCGGATCTGTCCCCCATTGAGCATGTTTGGGACTGGATGAAGCGTCGTCTCACGCGGTCTGCACGTCCAGCACGAACGCTGGTCCAACTGAGGCGCCAGGTGGAAATGGCATGGCAAGCCGTTCCACAGGACTACATCCAGCATCTCTACGATCGTCTCCATGGGAGAATAGCAGCCTGCATTGCTGCGAAAGGTGGATATACACTGTACTAGTGCCGACATTGTGCATGCTCTGTTGCCTGTGTCTATGTGCCTGTGGTTCTGTCAGTGTGATCATGTGATGTATCTGACCCCAGGAATGTGTCAATAAAGTTTCCCCTTCCTGGGACAATGAATTCACGGTGTTCTTATTTCAATTTCCAGGAGTGTATATAGTGCAAGTCGTATTCCACAGTCTGAGTCATTACGACAGTCATTTCTTCATTGTGAAGATCCGTGAACTAAGGAAAACCGATAGTGACCAAGAAATTAAATTAAATCTTCTGTCATCGAATATGAGGATATATAATTCGGCCACGAAAAGTATTGTTGTATTGCACCACGAACGGCCCAGCAACATAAATTTCCGATTTTAATTTTTTCCTCAATTTCTTGTCGTGCTCACTTGAAAACGGTGCATCATACATGAAATCTGTCGAACTCAAGATAATGAGGACATATTTTTTCAGTGATCTAGAGTTTAATGTAGTTAACCAGAAGGGGATATTTTTGTATGAGCATGTGAGCAACGATTTGATTCTACTGGACGATCACCTACCCTCATTGGAAATGTTTAAGAGTTTATTTACAGGCTAAACGACAAGACAAGTTGAGTATCAAAGAGGTTGCAATGTGTGGAATGAATTGAAGTGTAAGACATTTGGGGACTATTTCAAATTTGAAACTTTCTGGGAGACTAGAACTGTATGCTGGACCTAGACTTGAGCTCTGGACCTTTGCCTTTCACGGAAAACGTTCTGATAACTGAGCTCCCCAAATACGACTCACGACCGGTCCTCGCGGCTTTACTTCCGCCAGTATCACGTCTCCCACCTTCCAAACTTCACGTAAGTTCTGCAGCGAAACTTGCACTCCTTGCGGGGACGTGGCTCATCCACAGCCTGGGGGATGTTTCCAGAATGAAATTTTAACTGTGCAGCGGAGTGTGTACTGATAAGAAACTTTTCAATTTTGTATTTGAGGAAGAAGTGCTATTTGTCGCTGATCCGTTCGAAAACTTCCACGACCCATGCCTTAAGACACATTCAACCTGCACATTGCATTACTGCGCCAGGATTGATGTGGGATGCTCTGCTGAAAATTACTGAATTTGTATTGTAGCGTATTACATGAACTGAACAACTCCAGGTTGTTAAAAGATGTGTTCGAGACGGTAGTGTCTATTATTCTTGCAGCCATTTCCCTGCCAATAACGGATTCAGGGCTAAATGACAAAACTGACCTATCTTCCAACATTTATTTTGACGCGAATAACCTATATTGTGGGGTGATGTTGTTATATCTTCCAGCATCCAATTTTGAACGCCCTTTTCCAGAGACTGTTGAAAGTTTTATGGTGGAAAGCGAGCCAGACAGTTCTGACACAGGGTACAGTTTAGAAGTTCATCTCGAATACCCAGACAGTATTCACTACTTTAATTCGGATTTGTCGTTACGTTCGGAAAAAAATGTCACCATCTTCATATAAGAAGAAACCAAATAAAATTAAGACTTTGCATAATAAGAAAAACTAAGTTATTCATGACAGGAATTCGAACAATGTTTACAACTAACCTGGTTTTAAAAAGGTTCATAATTTTTTTTCAATTAGTCAACCTTCATGAATGAAATCATACATCGAGATTACTGCACAAAATTCATGAGGAAAGCAATGATTTCGAGAACAACTTTCTCAAACTGATGAATAGCGGTTTGTTTGGAAAAACCATGCAAAATATCTAATAAATAAGTGACATTAGACTAGCTACAACCTGGGATGGATCATATGCTGCAGCTGCATTAATTGCCAAACCAAATTTTGGAAGAAGGTGTACTTGTAACGAAAATGTAGTCGCCACTGAACTGAAAAGATTGAATATAAACTTTGATATATCCATTGCAGTACGAATGGCCATTTTGCCTATATCAAAAACGCCTCTTATCGACTTTCGTTAGGATACATATTTAACAAGTTCCTGGCAAATCACGTAAAGCTGAACTACATATATAGCTTGTTCCATCACACTACAACTGCAGATATCTATGAGGATATCTATAATGGTGTCAGTACAAGGTTCAATACTTTGGATTTCCGTGCAAATAACAGACAGGATATTGTGATAGTGAATAAAAAAGAGATTGGGTTAATGAAAGACGAACCTTATGGTTAATAATTCACAAAATTTGTCAGTTTCCGAGCCAAAACGTATACTCTTGAGACCAAGTCTGGGCGTAACGTGCGGATTAAAAGTTATAAAAAGTTTGAAAAGTATTAGATGAAATACTGGCGGAAGTAATGCTCTGAGCACGCCTGCAATTGTACTTGTGTTGCTCAGTTTGTATAGCACTTGGCCATAAAAGGCAAAGGTCATGGGCTTGAGTCCCAGTGTGGCACATAGTTTTAATCTGCCAAGAAGTTTCATATCAGAGCACACACTGCTACAGAGCGAAAATTTGTTTCTGGAAACAAAGCCCCAGTTGTGACTAAGCCATGTCTCCGCAGTATCCTTTTTTCGAGGAGCGCTAATGCTGCAGGTTTAGAAGGAGAACTACTGTGAATTCTGAAAGGAAGGAGGTGAGGTACTGGTGGAAGTAAAGCTGTGAGGACGGGTTCTGATTCGGTCTTGGGTTGCTCAGTTGGTAGAGCACTTGGTCACGAAAGGCAAAGGTCCTATGTTCGAGTCCCTGTCTGGGAAACAGATTTAATCTGCCAGCAGTGTTTTTTTACTGTAAGTACTTGAAAAATATAAATATCTGTGATTAGTGATATATTGTTATTGCCGGCCGGAGTGGCCGTGCGGTTCTAGGCGCTACAGTCTGGAGCCGAGCGACCGCTAAGGTCGCAGGTTCGAATCCTGCCTCGGGCATGGATGTGTGTGCTGTCCTTAGGTTAGTTAGGTTTAATTAGTTCTAAGTTCTAGGCGACAGATGACCTGAGAAGTTAAGTCGCATAGTGCTCAGAGCCATTTTGATATATTGTTATTGATCATATAGTGGAAACAATTGGTACAATTTAAACTCAGAATATCCCTTGTTATAGCTAGAATGTATGTAATAGACAATGCTGAAATGTACAAACACTGAATGTAAAGACGTTATATGTAAAAACATTGAATGTGAAAATATAGTAAAAATTATAATAAATTTTATATCTAAAGTTATTTTCTTCCCTTCTCATTGCCTCTGTAATATACTGTTTGCTCTTCAACGGACATAATATTAGCGAGTTGACGTGCACCATTTCTATTTCATGTATGAATTCTCCCTGAATCAGCAATATGTTACAACTATGTGAGGCATGGAGGGTAGTTTGCTACAGTTTCGCTTTAACGTGGGCAATTTGTTACAGTTTCAAAATAACATGGAGTGCAATTTGTTACAGTATCACTGTAACATGGAGGACAACTTGTTACAGTTTGCTGAAGTATGCATAATTTGTTACAGATCTGCTGTAACATCTTTCTACAGTTTAAGTTTTGTGTAGCTACTTTACTTCTCAGAATAACAGCTAGGATGGGCTCTCTGGCTGAGAAATAAGAAGAAAGGAAACAATCTAGAAGAAGTAACTGAGTGCCTGGCCTTCCTTCTTCCACAGCCAAGATCGACAAAGTGATGGAGAAGTACAACATAAAAACTATTTTCAGCTGAAATGTTAAAATCAAGAACATGCTTGGGTCAATCAAAGGCCAATTAGGGCTATGGACTTGAGGCATCTACAACATCAGCTGCGTGTGTGGTACACAGTACCTTGGCCCGACGTAGCACCACATCTTGCAGTGCTGTTTGGAACATGAAAGGAGCATCAGCCGTGGCCCAATAGACAATTCTGCAAGGGCAGAGCATAACACTATAAGAGCCCAGTCCCAATTCCTACAGTTGTCAGCAGAGGGCTGGCAGGGTGCGGTGGTAAGGGCCTAGTTATGCTCGAGAGTACCTAGAAAACATCACTGACAATCACACATTTGCTAGGCAATAATACAGGTTTGTCTCCCAAAGTACCACGTTTCAGCTGGGTTGACGGTACGGAACCTTGTCTATGACAGACGGCTGATGTGCGCTCGTTCCGCAGTACTGTCAGCATGGCGAAGTGTCGGTTGGCAGCTCTATGTCATGGGAAAGCCATCGACACGAGGCCTCTGGCAGCATTGAGCTTTATGTATGGATCTCCAAAGTGCTCTCGTTGACATTGAAGGTTTCCAGGTCCATCTGAAGTATTCAATGGTACACAGAGGTGGCTCTAGGTCCCTATGTAGGAGACAGGAGCCGGCAGCATCGGCGTTTCCCACAGGAACTGGATGAGCAGCAGATCAAGCTTCCAGCAGACATACAGGGTGATGGCAGCCTCAGCGCTCTCTCAGTGTCGCCTTGGAAGTCGACAATGCAGCTGGCAGCAGCAACGTCCTCCCAGCTGTCGTGGTTCCATAGACGACTGAAGACAGTTAGGCATGCCAAGTGTCGACCTCCATAGCCTCCCTTCTAACTAGATGGACACAACGGCTAAGACTATCTAGGGTGGCGTATCTATGTTGGCGCTTCTTTTGACTCTGTGACTGTGGGGATGGCTACGACGTCATGTGTCCTGGTTTCCCTCGCTGCCAGCTCCCCTAGTGACTATAGATTTTCGCAACTTCACATTTCTAAGGCTCTACTCTGTTGGTTCAGCACATGAATACTTAATGTTGCGTTCTGTGTAGTCTACCTTACGAAACTCTGCTTTGTTACTAGTATGACACTATCTCTCAGGTCCCATGATGTCATTATGCTTTACCTGGAGACCTGGGCGCTCTGTCGTTCGCCCGTGTTGCGTTAGCTTCCGTGTTTGCCACAGATTGTTCTACATTTCCCGCTAGCTGATAGTCGATTAGTCACTGACACAGGTGGTTCGTCTTCTGAGAGCTACCAAGGTGGAACTCGGACGAATTTTTTATGTCCACTGGGGAAACTATTATGGGGCGTAACAGCAGCAATGAAGGTCATACGTTTGATTTTGAAAAGGCAAAACTGCAGTGCTGAGTGAACGTGTTCTGGTATTTGGTCTTCACTGAAGTAGTGGAAATAAAATTACATGACAACCTTGTCAGACAGGACAGCAGCTTTCAACTGACTTCCTCATGGGATGTGGCCTAAGCATAAGTACGTCAAAAACGATCTGATATGAAAGCAACGGAAGCAGCAGGTGGACTAACAGACAGCACCTGGCTCAATGCCAGAACCCCATCCACCCAGCGGAGTCGTGGGGTGGTGGAGGGGGAGGGGGAGGAGGGGCAGGGGCAGGGGACACCGACCACTGGCAGCGACATCTCTTCCGAAGGCAGGCGACTGGCCTACCCATTGGGCCAAGGGCAGAAGAGTCTGTAGTCCGGCGGTTTTAAGGAAACTAACGAGATATTAATCTGATACTTCACTTGAAGGTGACTGGTAGGCAACTCGTCGAACCATAACAACAACACGACGTCAGGACTGGGCTGATAAAACGAGAAGATTTAATTGATTCAAGTTATCATCCAAAATAGTAATCAGCAAAGATTTTGATGTCGTAAAATTGTCGACGGTGATTCACAGATTTTGAACCAGTTGTTGATTGTATGGATTATATTGGTTCAGGTATTGTCTAAATTGTATTATCATGCTATCAGAATATCGCAAACAAAGGATTTTTTGACTAAAGGCTTACAAGAATATTACTGAAGTTTTCGAAGACCTTTTATATTTTTGGGTCAGTCTGTTCGTTGAAAACAATGTCATGAGGTCATATAAGTGAAAATTTGTATTCCTTCTAAAAAATTAACCAATTTGCTTGTTTCGAAAATGTGTACACTTGACAGGCATCATGCTGTGTCAGTGTCTGTGAGCTTTTGTTTTTTTTAGATGTGAAATATACTATGTGATAAAAGTATCCGGAAACCTGGCTGAAAATGACAAGTTCGTGGCGCCCTCCATCGGTTATACTGGAATTCAATATCATGTTGGTCATGAAGACAGCTTCCACTCTCGCAGGCATAGGTTCAGTCAGGTGCTGGAAGGTTTCTTGGGAAATGGCAGCCCATTCTTCACGGAGTGCTGCACTGAGAAGAGGTATCGATGTCGGTCGGTGAGGCCTGGCACTAAGTCGGCGTTCCAAATCATCCCAGAGGTATTCCATAGGACCGAGGTCAGGACTCTGTCCAGGCCAGCCCATTGCAAGAATATTATTGTCGTGTAACCACTCCACCACAGGCCGTGCATTATGAACAGGTGCTCGATCGTATTGAAAGATGCAATCGCCATCCCCGAATTGCTCTTCAACAGTGGGAAGCAAGAAGGTGCTTAAAACATCACTGTAGGCCTGCGCTGTGATTGTGACACGCAAAACAACAAGGGGCGCAAGCACCTTCCATGGAAAACACAACCACACCACAACACCACAGTTTCCGAATTTGACTGTTGGCACTACACACGCTGGCAGATGACGTTCATAGGGCATTCGCCATACCCACACCCTGCCATCGGATCGCCACATTGTGTACCGTGATTCGTCTCTCTACACAACGTTTTTCCACTGTTCAATCGTCCAATGTTTACGCTCCTACACCACGCGAGGTGTCGTTTGGCATTTACTATTGTGATGTGTGGCTTATGAACAACCGCCTGATCATGTAATCCAAGTTGTCTTACCCCCCGCCTAACAGCCATAGTACTTGCAGAGGATCCTGATGCAATCTGGAATTCGTGTGTGATGTTCTGGATAGATGTCTGCCTATTACACATGACGACCCTCTTCAACTGTCGGCGGTATCTGTAAGTCAAGAGACGAGGTCGGCCTGTACGTTTTTGTGCTGTATGTGTCCCTTTACGTTTGCACTTCACTATCACATCGGAAACAGTTGACCTAGGGACGTTTAGGAGTATGGAAATCTCGCATACAGTTGTATGACACAAGTGACAGCCAATCACCTGACCACGTTCGAAGTCCGTGAGTTCCGCGGAGCGCCCGACGACGTCTAATGACTAATGAGGTCGCTGATTTGGAGTACCTGGCAGTAGGTGGCAGCACAATGCACCTAATATGACAAACGTATGTTTTTGGCGGTGTCTGAATAGTTTTGATTACATAGTGTAAATGAAGAGTAATTCTCTGAATCTCGTTTTGAAATTTATCCTTATCGTTTCTCACAGATATCGAAATTTTGCTTACAAACCTGAAGGGTTGTATTCACTAGCTGTTCTAGAGGACTACAAATTTGTGATGGAATTACCTACCTTATTATAAAGCTGATATTTTAGTGTAGTTTATGCCATCTAAGCTGTGTTTGTAACCATTGCTATTATTGTTTGTGTTATGTGTTCGGTAGCTGTGTTTCTTTTATTAGTAGACATATTATCAGTCACTCCATAAAGGGCCTAAAATATACCTTTTTACATCGTTTTGTGTAGCAAAAGATATTGTGAATTACGCAGTCTGTAGTTGTATTTTTCGGGAGATGATGATTATATATATTGTTCTATTTCTTAGTGATGTCCATGTTTAGAAAGTTTATTTTATTGTGTTATTTTTCTCAGTTGTAATATAAGGTAATTTATTTAAGTTATTCCATAGTGACTGGAAAATATCTATTTATTTTTCTGTTCATTGAAATGAGCTTATTGTATCAGGCACACATCTACAATAATAATTAAGTTTATTAGCCGATTTTGGACGGTTTACCAAAACTGTTCTTATAATTGTGTAGGGTCTATTAGCTATTTTTTCAACGAGATACTTTCTCATTGTAAAACAGTTTTCATGTAATAGGGGGAAACTGAAAACATGAAGGTGGCACGTAATAATTTTCACGTTGATCACTGCTGTCATTATGCCTTCGATTACCACCACGTATCCCATGGAAACCCAACTCAGTGTACACCACGGTATAATTCTGCCCTCACCGGCCTGCGTCTATGGCGTGGTGCATGTTTCCTGCAGCCATTCGCATGGATGACGGCTTTAAAGACCCAACCATTGAGCTCGTGTAACAAGAAATGCGATTCCCTCGACAGGCGACACGTCTCTATTGACCCCCGGTGAAAATTCGATGATGCTGTGCCCACCGCAGTCATAACTGACGATGTCTTTGCGTGAGCCCAGGTACAGGTAGCAGTCAAGGAGCTCGTAAGGGGTTCGCAGGCCCTTACTACTAAGTTTGCACTCACACAGGTCGACAGGGCAACTATCGATAGTGTGTTGGGTCGCGAGAGCGAGAGTCAGTTGAAGTTCAGTGTGTGTGTTGGAGGTTCCCGCGAGGCGGGCAGAGAGCTGTGCAGAAGCAAGCAGTAGTTGATTCATGAATTACCGACAAAGGGAGTGGCCATCGCCGCGGTTTAACCCCTTTGTGTTAGTATTATACGGGAAAGTGAAGAAGTTTAATTACGAGTGTAATCAGTGATATTTGTGTGCCGTTATTGAGATTCCGCGTCTACCGCGCCGGCATTATTTGGATTACAGTGTTGGATTACAGTGATTGGATTTTGCGTGTGACGATTATGAATAACGAAGAAACCTGTGCTGAGATTAGCCGTTATTAACAGTGTATGACGAAGGCAGTGGCTGTCTCCTTATCTTGTGGTTTTTGATATGAATATAGGTCTTGATTAGTGAAGCTGTGTCGTTGCTCTCTTGCCACCAGACATTTCATTATTACAACATTTGAGAAGGACAGAATGGAATGTAACAACTCCCAAGCAGTCCAATCCGATTGCCAGCCCCATTAGGTACACGGTCATATTAATTAATACTTATGTGGGCTGCTATTCAGATCCCGAACGAACGGGCTATAATAGAATTATATAAGGGAGTGTTACAAGCTCCATGTTGAACAATGTGCGGTGAGCTCAGAAACACTTGTGCCCGCATCAGCTTCGTACTCGGAGTCAGATGTGCCACAGACCGCTGCATATCCTGGATTACCTAGTGGGAAATCCTCAGACGTTTTGTGATTAGAAGTGGCCGTCCAGTACCATACAGTCTACTCATTATTCACGACCCTTCAACCACTTTCCATGGGTGCTCACGAAAGTCGTACGCTAATAGATAGCCTACTTCGCCGTTTCAGAGGTTCTTGTTTCCAGCCGCAGCCCCACAACACTGTGCCCTTGGTCAAAACCTCTTATATCAGTTGATTTCCGCAGCTGCAGCCCGTATCTTTGCTATAATGACTGTCCATTACTCACTCTTCCGCTTTCATTGCTTCTCGTACCCACAACACCCCCAGGAGGCATTCATCTTCGCGGTGGGCAGTGGCCATTATATTCTGGCTCATCAGTGTAGTTATATGACGAATTGTGTCGAAAAATGAATTCCTTTACTTGCTGCAACACTATGGAGGACATTGTACCTATAATTTGATTAAAATTACTTGATAGTTGACACTTCACGAGTTGGAGCTGGTTTATTGCTATTAAGAGAGCGCCCAACGCCACGCCCTAACAGTTCACCGTTGCCGAACTGCCACAACAACTGGCCAGCTCACTTCTAATTCCTTGTTTGGCATTCTTTCTTGGCATGTTTGGATCCCGGTAATGAAATACACGCTTTTCATATACAGCACTAACCTAACACTATTGGATACTTTCCCACAAGGCGCGATTCAGCATCACAGAGATCGGCTTACATTAATGAGCTTCGCACGACATTCCGAAAATCCAAATTTTTGAAGGCTGCAATACTTTGTTTCGACTGGGTCACCGCAGTCATTAATATGACTACTTCACTCAGTGTGGTGACGTACCGCAATAATTAGCGTATAAACCTGACCTGCTGAAGGTTACAGATTCCAATCTCATCAGACGCAGTGAACTTTTTATAATTTATAAATCTAATTAAGAGCGTATAATTTTTATTTTTTTCGATCAATTGGTTTAAATTTTTTGTTTATAACTCTTTGACATCTCATTTTCATCGTCGTGCTGCTTTCTATTTGCTCTTTTTTTCTTCCTATCGTTGTGTTTCCGTTTGCCATCTGTCAGTTTCGCCTATAATCGGCAACCAGGTGCGAGTAATGACTGCTCATCGGATGGTAACGCGGCAGCTAGTGCAGCCAGTGTGGGGATTGTTTCAGGTAGGCAACGATAGCGAGAAATTAGTTTACTTTTATCGGTGAATCTAATTTTTTTTCTGTCTTGAGTTTGCTCGTAGAGATTAGCCTTAATCGCCGTGATAAAGCGATCGTGATTTTACTTCGGCCGCATATTCTTGACCGCTGCTTTCTCGGGTGCATTACACATCACGAGGTTGTGGTCTGCTTAGGACATGAGTTTAAACTCAGGGTGTAGAGTGCTTCAGTTCAGTCACTGATGGCTCAATATCAGCTGTTTATAGAGCATCTCGCGTTTCTGACATACCTCGCAGGAACCACTACGCTGCTCCGCCTTACACGTTAACAGCATTTGTGAAGTGATCCTAGCCTGCGGCTGATGTGGCAGTACTGTAGCGGTGACTGACGTCAACTATCAAGTAATTTTGATCGGACTATAGTATCCGCGCGACCAGATTTAAATTTTTATTATTATGTCGCACTGTATAACTCGAAAAGTTGCAGTGCTAGAACAGAACATTGGCGGTACCGCCGAAATATACGGCAGAGACCGGCTTGGAACGAGATACCCGCTGGACAAACGGGAGGGGGCGTGGCAGCGAGCGGTCCTTTGCAAACCTCTTTGTGAGATTGCGAGCGCCTGGCGCCCAGGTGGCCGGGCAGAGGCCTAATGAAAACTGCCTGAGGCCTGGAGAGCAGTGGCAGGGGGTAGGGTGGGGTGGGGGGGGGGATGTCGGGGGGGTACAGTAATGAGAGCCCGGCCGTCACTTGTCGCCGCCGGAGTAACTCGCTGCTCGCAATTAGGGCGACTGCAGCGGCAGCCACCAGCTGCCGGAGGGTCGTTACGCCGCCTGGTCTGCGCTACTCTCTTCAGTCGACATGCAGCGACTCCGCGGAGGTCTGAACACTATGATTTGGAGCAACAGTACTACTACGAGCCTGTTTATCCGAAATCACTGGTTTCGATCTTTTTGCCATCTTCAGTAGCACGATGTTTCGTTACTTGTTATTTCCACTCAGTGCCACAACAGCAATTTTTTTTTTATAAAAAAAGAAAAAGACCACTACCTTTACAGCTACATCTATAATTCGCGACTTAACCATACACGGAGGCGATTAGAGTCATGGGATACCTACTAATATTGTGTCCTTCTTACGAAGGCTTAGTGCAGCAACTCAACATAGCATGGAGTCAAGAAGTTGTTGGCAGTCCCCTGCAGAAATATTGAGCCATGCTGCCTCCGTAGCCGTCCATAACGGAGAAGTGTTGCTGCTGCAGGAGTTTGTGCACAAACTGGTCTATTATGTCCCATAAATGTTCGATGGCATTCATGTCGGGCGATTTGGATGGCCAAATCATTCGCCTGCATGTTCCAGTACGTTCTTCAAACCAACTTCGAATAATTGTGGCCTGGTGACGTAGCGCATTGTCATCGATAAAAATTCTATCATTGTTTGGGAACATCAAGTCCATGAATGGCTGCAAATGGTCTCCAAGTAGCCGAACAGAACATTTTCAGTCAATGATCGGTTCAATTGGACCACAGGACCCGGTCCAATCCACGTAATGACAACCTACACCATTATGAAGCCACCACCAGCTAGCGCTGTGCCTTTTTCACAACTTAGGTCCGTGGCTTCGTGGGGTCTGTGCCAGACTCGAACCCACGATCAGCTCTTACCAACTGAAATCGGAACTCACCTCAGCAGGCCACTGTTTTCCAGTCGTCTAGGGTTCAACTGGCATGGTCACGAGCCCAGAAGAGGCACTGTAGGCGACGTCGTGCTGTTAGCTAAGACAATCGCGTCGGTCGTCTGCTGCCATAGCCTGTTAACTCCACATTTCGCCGCACTGTCCTAACGGATACGTTCGTCGTACTTCACAGATTGATTTCTGCGATTATTTCACGCAATGTTGCTTCTCTGTTAGCACTCTTATCTCGTCAACAATACCGATGCTGAAACTTCCTGGCAGATTAAAACTGTGTGCCCGACCGAGACTCGAACTCGGGACCTTTGCCTTTCGCGGGCAAGTGCTCTACCATCTGAGCTACCGAAGCACGACTCACGCCCGGTACTCACATCTTTACTTCCGCCAGTATCTCGTCTCCTACCTTCCAAACTTTACAGAAGCTCTTCTGCAAACCTTGCAGAACTAGCACTCCTGAAAAAAAAAAAGGATATTGCGGAGACATGGCTTAGCCACAGCCAGGGGGATGTTTCCAGAATGAGATTTTCACTCTGCAGCGGAGTGTGCGCTGATATGAAACTTCCTGGCAGATTAAAACTGTGTGCCCGACCGAGACTCGAACTCGGGACCTTTGCCTTTCGCGGGCAAGTGCTCTACCATCTGGCTGTGGCTAAGCCATGTCTCCGCAATATCCTTTCTTTCAGGAGTGCTAGTTCTGCAAGGTTCGCAGAAGAGCTTTTGTAAAGTTTGGAAGGTAGGAGACGAGATACTGGTAGAAGTAAAGCTGTGAGTTCCGGGCGTGAGTCGTGCTTCGGTAGCTCAGATGGTAGAGCACTTGCCCGCGAAAGGCAAAGGTCCCGAGTTCGAGTCGGGCACACAGTTTTAATCTGCCAGGAAGTTTCATATCAGCGCACACTCCGCTGCAGAGTGAAAATCTCATTCTGGAAACATCCCCCTGGCTGTGGCTAAGCCATGTCTCCGCAATATCCTTTCTTTCAGGAGTGCTAGTTCTGCAAGGTTCGCAGAAGAGCTTCTGTAAAGTTTGGAAGGTAGGAGACGAGATACTGGCAGAAGTAAAGCTGTGAGTACCGGGCGTGAGTCGTGCTTCGGTAGCTCAGATGGTAGAGCACTTGCCCGCGAAAGGCAAAGGTCCCGAGTTCGAGTCTCGGTCGGGCACACAGTTTTAATCTGCCAGGAAGTTTCATATCAGCGCACACTCCGCTGCAGAGTGAAAATCTCATTCTGAATACCGATGCTTTCAGTCGTTAAGTGAAGGTCGTCGGCCACTGCGTTGTCTGTGTAGACGGGTAACGCCTAAAATGTGGTATTCTCGGCACACTCTTGACACTGTGGATCTCGAAATACTGAAATTCCTAACGATTTGTGAAATGGAATGTCCCATGCGTCTTGCTTCAACTATCATTCCGCTGCCACAGTCTGTTAACTTCCGACGTGCGGCTATATACTTCGGAAACCTTTTCGCGTGAATCACTTGAGTGCAAATGAAAGCTCTACCAATGTACTGCCCTTTTATACCCTGAGAACGCGACACTATTGCCATCTGTGTGTGTGAATACAGCTATCTCAAGATATTCGTCACCTCAGAGTATATTATAGGCGGAGGGGGCTCTGTTCGCCACTATCACTTCCTCCTTTCCTTACAAGTCGAGACGTGTGGGAAGACAACTTGGTGGTAAGCCTTAGTGCGAGTACGAATCTCGATTTATGGTCTTTTCGCGGGATACGGAGGAGGAAGCAGTATACGACTGTAAGCTCTCAGAATTTTAATAAAATACCCACCGTGACAATGCATCTGTTCCAGCGTCTGCTACCAGAGCCATACCGAAGTGATCCCGATCCTCTGTCAAACTGCACTTCCCGCCCATGAAACTACCATTATGTTTTAATACAGAATTATCAAATATTATAAATTTGTAAATATTTTTATACAAGTATAGTATTACTGATGAATGTTGCTTCAACGAATTATGCTGATGAAAAATGATGCACAGAAAAAATTAAACGTATCGTTGTAGTAAACAAATTACAAATTGCGTAAACATTGAAAAAATTCAATGTGAATCAAAATGTTTATGTCATTGTTTATGGCAGCAACTATAGTTTTTGTTGTTGTTGTTGTTGTTGTGGTCTTCAGTCCAGAGACTGGTTTGATGCACCACTCCATGCTACTCTATCCTGTGCAAGCTTCTTCATCTCCTAGTACCTACTGCAACCTACTACCTTCTGAATCTGCTTAGTATATTCATCTCTTGGTCTCCCTATACTATTTTTATCCTCCACGCTGCCCTCCAATACTAAATTGGTGATCCCTTGATGCCTCAGAATATGTCCTACCAACCGATCCCTTCTTCTAGTCAAGTTGTGCCACAAATTTCTCTTCCCCCCAATTCTATTCATTACCTCCTCATTAGTTATGTGATCTACCCATTTAATCTTCTGCATTCTTCTGTAGCACCACATTTCGAAAGCTTCTATTCTCTTTTTGTCGTCCACGTTTCACTTCCACACATGGCTACACTCCGTACAAATACTTTCAGAAACGACTTCCTGACACTTAAATCTATACTCGGTGTTAACAAATTTCTCTTCTTCCGAAAAGCTTTCCTTGCCATTGTCAGTCTGCATTTCATATCCTCTCTACATCGACCATCATCAGTTATTTTGCTCCCCCAATAGCAAAACTCATTTACTACTTTAAGTGTCTCATTTCCTAATCTAATTCCCTCAGCATCTCCTGATTTAATTCGTCGACATTCCATTATCCTCGTTTTGCTTTTGTAGATGTTGTTCTTATATCCTCCTTTCAAGGCAGTGTCCATTCCGTTCAACTGCTCTTCCAGGTCCTTTGCTGTCGCTGACAGAATTACAATGTCATCGGCGAACCTCAAACTTTTTATTCCTTCTCCGTGGATTTTAATTCCTACTCCGAATTTTTCTTTTGTTTCCTTTACTGCTTGCTCAATATACAGATTGAATAACATCAGGGATAGGCTACAACCTTGTCTCACTCCCTTCCCAACCACTGCTTCCGTTTCATGCCCCTCGACTCTTATAACTGCCATCTGGTTTCTGTACAAATTGTAAATAGGCTTTCGCTCCCTGTATTTTACCCCTGCTACCTTCAGAATTTGAAACAGAGTATTCCAGTCAATATTGTCAAAAACTTTCTCTAAGTCTACATATGCTAGAAACGTAAGTTTGCCTTTCCTTAATCTATTTCCTAAGATAAGTCGTAGGGTCAGTATTGCCTCACGTGTTCCAACATTTCTACGGAATCCAAACTGATCTTCCACGAGGTCGGCTTCTACCAGTTTTTCCATTCGTCTGTAAAGAATTCGTGTTAGTATTTTGCAGCCGTGGCTTATTAAACAAATAGTTCGGTAATTTTCACATCTGTCAACCCCTGCATTCTTTGGTATTGGACTTATTATATTCTTCTTGAAGTCCGAGGGAATTTCGCCTGTCTCATACATCTTGCTCACCAGATGGCAGAGTTTTGTCAGGGCTGGGTCTCCCAAGCCTATCAGTAATTGTAATGGAGTGCTGTATACTCCCGAGCCCTTGTTTCGACTTAGGTCTTTCAGTGCTCTGTCAAACACTTCACGTAGTATCATATCTCCCATTTCATCTTCATCTACATCCTCTTCCATTTCCATGATATTGTCTTCAAGAACATCGCCCATGTATAGACCCTCTACTTACTCCTTCCACCTTTCTGCTTTCCTTTCTTTGCTAAGAATTGGGTTTCCATCTGAGCTCTTGAAATTCATACAAGTGGTTCTCTTTTCTCCAAAGCTCTCTTTAATTTTCCGGTAGGCAGTATCTATCTATCTTACCCCTAGTGATGTACGCCTCTACATCCTTACATTTGTCCTCTAGACATCCCTGGTTAGCCATTTTGCACTTCCCGTCGATCTCATTTTTGAGACGTTTGTATTCCTTTTTGCCTGCTTCATTTACTGAATTTTTGTATTTTCTCCTTTCATCAATTAAATTCAGTATCTCTTCTGTTACCCAAGGATATCTGTTAGCCCTCGTCTTTTTATCTACTTGATCCTCTACTGCCTTCACTATTTCATCTCTCAAAGCTACCCATTCTTCTTCTACTTTATTTCTTTCCCCCATTCTTGTCAATCGTTCCCTAATGCTCTCCCTGAAACTGCACAACCTCCGGTTTAGTCACTTTATCCAGGTTCCATCTCCTTAAATTCCCACCTTTTTGCAGTTTCTTTAGTTTTAATCTACAGTTCATAACCAATAGATGTTGTTCAGAGTCCACATCTGCCCCTGGAAACGTCTTACAATTTACAACCTGTTTCCTAAATCTCTGTCTGACCATTATTTAATCTATCTGAAATCTGTCAGTATCTCCAGGCTTCTTCCATGTACACAACCTTCTTTTATGATTCTTGAACCAAGTGTTAGCTATGATTAAGTTATGCTCTGTGCAAAATCCTACCTGGGGGCTTCCTCTTTCATTCCTCACCCCCATTCCATATTCCCCTACTGCGTTTCCTTCTCTTCCTTTTCCTACTATCTGAATAATTTCTTTTATCTCATCATACATTTCTTCAATCTCTTCATCATCTGCGGAGCTTGTCGTCATGTAAACTCCTGCATTACCCCTATTTGATTTTGTATTTATAACCCTGTGTTCACCTGACCAGAAGTCTTGTTCCTCCTGCCACCAAACTTCACTATTTCCCACTATATCTAACTTTAACCCTTTTTAAATTTTCTAACCTACCTCCCTAATTAAGAGATCTGACATTCCACGCTCCGACCCATAGAACGCCAGTTGTCTTTCTCCTGATAACAACGTCCTCTTGAGTAGTCTCCGCCAAGAGTTCCGAATGGGGGTCTATTTTACCTCCGGAATATTTTACCCAAGAGGACGCCATCATCATTTAACCATACAGTAAAGCTGCATGCACTCCGTAAAAATTACGGCTGTCGTTTCCCCTTGATTTCAGCCGTTCGCAGTACCAGCACAGCAAGGCCGTTTTGGTTAGTGTTACAAGGCCAGATCAGTCAATTATCCAGACTGCTGCCCCTGCAACTACTGAAAAGGCTGCTGCCCCTCTTCAGGAACCACACGTTTGTCTGGCCTCTCAACAAATACCCCCCGTTGTGGTTGCACCTACGGTACGGCTATCTGTATCGCTTCCCCCCATGAGCCATCGACCTTGCTGTTGGTGAGGAGGCTTGCGTGCGTCAACATCGTTTTGGTACGATGTATAATAACAGATATTCTTTGCTCGTCATTAATTTTCAATAGTGCGTAAAATATTAATGAGAAGTAAAGGAAAAAGGGCTAGGATCAATAGTTGCAAAAATACTTCTTTCCAGAATTGTGCTTTTACCATAATTTTGAACTGAATTTCCTCGTTTTGAACGAAGCAAGCTCGTTAATAATATTACTGAACTAAAGTGTGTGTCTGGATCTTATGGACGCACAACAGCGAGTTTTTCAACAACCTTACACATGTTAAAAGAAACGAATGTGGATAAAATTACAAATAACTGTTGTCACACAGTGAGGGGGATATCTACAAAATGACATTCATGCGCTCAATTCCACCCTACTCGCGTTGACCTACACAGTCACGTTACTAAACTTAAGTTTCCCGGCTGAGTCGTAGGCCTATTCCCTCGACAAGACGGCTGAATTTGACAGCCTTGTTTCAAACTCGGCTTTACGTAGTTGCGTATTGCGTTTAATTCACTGAAACTGCGTACGTAAGATGTTGCAGCCATTGCAATTGTGATATCTTCAATGCTAATTCAATGTTTGTATAAGCATCTGTTAATCTGACTATGAAAAATCCTTTAAAATATCTAAATGGGCAGCCGTGTCAATGCTGTTCCGCAGCTCTTTCACTTGAAAGTTTAAAGCACCTGTTCCGTTAACTAGCTCCGTTGTATCAATATCTCACCTATACTTGGCACCAAACCAGCTACTCATTTTTCGGTGTGATATGCAGGGCTTTCGTTAAAGGCGACTTCTGATAGGAAATTAAAGTCGGACGGAATAGTGTACGTGCTTGAGTTATGTTTTCTATTTCACTTATTATTCTACCAAATACGAGTGTTTTGAAGCACACTATCTCAAACATTTTCTCGGCACAGATCAAATGTGTCTCACACTCTGTAATCCTCTTCACGTTTCTGAATCTTGTAACTTCAAAACTCCTGTGGAGCTTTTTCTTTCTTTGAGTCATTAGTCTTCTGACTAGTTTGATGTGTTCCGAAACGAACTCCTCTTCATTTCAGAGTAGCACTTGTAACATACGTCCTCAATCTCAATTTCTGTCTTCCTCTACAGTTTCAGCCCTCAACAGCTCCCTCTGCTACCATGGAAGCCATTCCCTGATCTCTTAACAGACATGCTATCATCGTGTTCCTTTCTTGTCCGATTCTGCACAGAACCTCCTCAGAACCTCTAGTTTTCAACATTCGTCTGTAGCACCACATCTCAAATGCTTCGATTCTCTTGTTCCGGTTTTCCTACAGTCCATGTTTCACTACCATACAATGCTGTACTCCAGACGAATATTCTCAGAAATTTCTTCCTCAAATAAGGCCGATATTTCATATTAGTTGACTTTTCTTGGCCAGGAATGCCTTTTTTGCTATAGCTAGTCTGCTTTTGATGTCCTCCTAGCTCCGTGCGCCATTGGTTATTTTACTGCCTAGGTAGCTGAATTCCTTAAGTTCATCTAGTTTGTGACCATCAATCCTGATGTTAAGTTTCTCGCTGTTCTCATTTCTACTACTTCTCATTACCTTCGTCTTTCTCCAATTTACTCTCAAACCATACTGTGTACTCATTAGACTGTTCATTCCGTTCAGTAGATCATGTAATTCTACTTCACTTTCACTCAGGATATCAATGTCATCAGGGAGCCGTATCATTGATACCCTTTCACCATGAATTTTAATTCCACTCCTGAAATTTTCTTTTATTTCCATCATTGCCTCCTCGATGTACAGATCGAACAATAGGGGAGAAATGCTGCATCCCTGTAATACACCCTTTTTAATACGAGCACTTCGTTCTTGGTCGTCCACTCTTACTATTCCCTCCTGGTTGTTATACATATTGTATATTACCTGTCTCTCCTTATAGCTTGCCCCTGTTTCTCTCATAATTTCGAACATCTTGCACCGTTTTGCATTGTCCAACTCTTTTTCCAGGTTGACAAATTCTATGAACGTCTCTTGATTTTTCTTTAGTCTTGCTTCCAGTATCAACCGCAATGTCAGAATTGCCTCTCTGGTGCCCTTACCTTTCGTAAAGCCAAACTGATCGTTATCTAACACATACTTAATTTTCTTTTCCATTCTTCTGTACATTATTCTTGCAAGTAATTTTGATGCATGAGCTGTTAAGCTGATTGTGCGATAATTCTCGCACTTGTCAGCTCTTGCGGTCCTCGGAATTGTCTGGATGATATTTTTCCGAAAGTCAGGTGGCATGTCCTCAGACTCATGTATTTTACACACCAACGTGAATAGTCCTTTTGTTGCCACTTCCCCCAATGATTTAACAAATTCTGACGGAAGGTTATCTACCCCTTCGGCCTTATTTGATCTTAAGTTCTCCAAAGTTGTCTTAAATTCTAATTCTAATACTGGATCCTCTATCTCTTCTATATCCTGTTTCTTGTGCTATCATATCAGACAAATCTTTTCCCTCATAGAGGCCTTCAATGTACACCTTCCACCTACCCGCTCATTTCTCTGCATTTAACAGTGCAGCTCCCGTTGCACTCTTAATGTTAACACCTGTAATGTCTCTTGCAGCGGTCTCTCCGCGATATTTTCAGAAATTTTATAAATTATATAACTCAGTACATGTCTCGAGATATCTCTTCTTATCTTACCGATTATCAGTGCAAAGTAGTTTCAAGCCCAATTATTCCTTGGAGCGTCCATTTACTCCATGGAATAGCTTCTCTGGTATCTATGTTTTCTGTTATGAAAAGAATGAAGGAATTCTTGCCGATTAGTCGTGAAAGAAGGAGGATGTATATGTATGTATTGTTGAGATTCTGTATGAGAAGGAATTTAATACATGAACTAAACTAAAGTAAGTGTGTTCGCGTATTATTTAACTGATTATTATTGACAGTGTCTGCTTACTACGCTGTGTTGCACGGGATCAGTGGGGAACGTCTGATTTACACTGGACGAACCTGCCGTTTTGTATGCTCAAGATATCCAGTTACTTCACATAAATAGGCTAACACGGTCTTACCAGCAGATCTCCGGTCTTCCCCATGTGATCACCGAAAGTTAATAATTATTACAAATGTTTCCAGGAGATCGACTGACAATTTTCTTCGCACCGAGACTTAGAAATTGCTTCACTGCCTTATGGAATTTACGTTAAGCTCAATTTAATCAGGATAGAACAGTATTGAACTGTGTGAATGTGATAAGCCTGCTTTGTGAATGAAAATTCCCTTAACATACGCATGTTTTTACTATCCTGATCAGTGAAGCTAAATCAGGCCAGTGTGAGAGAGGTTTTTAAATTTTAGATTTCAAAAAAAAAAAAAAATGTTAAACACCCTTGCTTTTAATTTCACCGGAAGTTGTTTTGACTTTCCCATATGTTGAGTCAATCATTTCTTTTTCGATGTCTTCACATTTTTCCTGCAGCCATTTCGTCTTAGCTTCCCTGCACTTCCTTTTTATTTCATTCCTCAGAGTCTTGTATTTCTGTATTCCAGAGTTTACCAGAACATTTTTGTACTTCCGTCTTTAATCGATCAACTGCAGTATTTCTTGTGTTGCCCATGGGTTCTTCAGAGTTACCGTGTTTGTACCTACGGTTTTCTTTCCGACTTATGTGATTGCCCTTTTTAGAGATGTCCATTCCTCTTCAGCTGTACTGCCTACAGAGCTGCTCCTCATTGCTGTATCTATAGCCTTAGAGAACTTCAAGTGTATCTCGTCATTCCTTAGTACTTCTGTATCCCAATTCTTTGCATATTGATTCTTCCTGACTGGTGTCTTAAACTTCAGCCTACTCCTCATCCCCACTACATTTTGACCTATATCTATATCTGCTCCTGGGTACACTTTACAATCTAGTATCTGTTTTCGGAATCTCTGCCTGACTGTAATGTAATTTAACTTAACTCTTCCCATATCATCCAGCCATTTCAAAGTATACCTCCTCCCCTTGTGATTCTTGAACAGAGTATTTGCTATTAGTAGCTGAAATTTATTACAGAACTCAGTTAGTCCTTCTCCTCTCTGATTCCTTGTCCCAAGCCCATATTCTCCTGTAACCTTTCTTCTATTCCTTCCCTATAACAGTCCTGTCGATTCTGATAAGAACGATCCTATCACTGAAATGTTCACAGTAACACAGTCTGTGCCCTACCATGCTATTCATACTCCCGTTATACCATGTTCTGCTGATGTTGATCTTACCCTACGCTCATCAGACCGGAAGCCCTTGTCTTCTTTCTATTTCGCTTCACCGATCCCTACCATATCTAGACTGAGCCTTTGTATTTCCCTTCAGATTTTCTAGCTTCCCTACTACGCTTAAGCTTCTAACATTCCACGCCGCTTTCCTTTCGTTGGTTATTCAATCTTTTTCTCATGATCAGCTCCCCCTTGGCAGTCCTCTCCCAGAGATCCGAATGGGGAACTATTCTGGAATATTTTGCCAATGATACTTTTTCAGATATAGACCATATGTACTGTGGATACACATTACGTTTCTTTAATTCAGTGGTTTCCGTTGCCTTTTGCATCCTCATGCCGTTGATTATTGCTGATTCTTTCGCTTTTAAGTGAGTGTCCCATCCCAAGGACAAGAGAGTGCCGTGAACCTCTGTCCGTTCCAAAGCCTTATTTGACAAGGCCATTGGCAGAATGAGGGTGACTTCTTCCGCCGGAAGTCTTCGGCCGCCAGTGCTGATTATTAATCAAAATTTAAGCGGTGGCGAGTTGCGAACCCGGGACCGATAAGGTGTTGATTATTAATCAAAGACGCTACTACTTGTCCACTTTGTTTTTATTATCGGCATGACTTGGTACTATCATGACACTTCAGTAGACCATAGTCAAATCGTCGTGTAATATAAGCTGGAAATGGGAGAAAAAATTAATTATGATAAATTCGAAGATATAGTAGCAACAGCAATTGAGAGATTCATACCTCATAAATTAGTAAGAGATGGCACTGATCCCCCATGGTAACACAAAACAGGTCCGAACGCTGTTGCAGAGGCAATGGAAAAAGCATGCGAAGTTCAGAAGAACGCGAAATCCCGAAGATTGTCTAAAATTGACAGACGCGCGAAATTTGGCACGGACTTCAATGCGAGATGCCTTTAATAGGTTCCACAACGAAACATTGTGTCGAAATTTGGTAGAAAATCCTGAGAAATTCTGGTCGTATGTAAAGTACACAAGCGGCACGACGTAGTCAATACCTTCGCTGCGCAGTGCCAATGGTACTGTTACCGATGACTGTGCCGCTAAAGCGGAGTTATTGAACGCAGTTTTGGTTCAAATGGCTCTGAGCACTGTGGGACTCAACTGCTGAGGTCATTAGTCCCCTAGAACTTAGAACTACTTAAACCTAACTAACCTAAGGACATCACAAACATCCATGCCCGAGGCAGGATTCGAACCTGCGACGTAGCGGTCTTGCGGTTCCAGGCTGCAGCGCCTTTAACCGCACGGCCACTTCGGCCGGCGAACGCAGTTTTCCGAAATTCCTTCACCAGGGGAGACGAATGGAATATTCCAGAATTTGAAACACGAACAGCTGCTTGCATGAGTTTCTTAGAAGTAGATAACTTAGAGGTTGCCAAGCAACTCAAATCGCTTGATACGGGCAAGTCTTCAGGTCTAGATTGTATACCGATTAGGTTCCTTTCAGATTACGCTGATATAATAGCTCCCTACTTAGCAGTCGCTCACCGATAGATCTGTACCTACAGATTGGAAAATTGCGCAGGTCGCACCAGTGTTTAAGAAGGGTAGTAGGAGTAATCCATCGAACTACAGACCTATATCATTGACGTAAGTTTGCAGTAGGGTTTTGTAGCATATACTGTATTCAGACATTATGAATCACCTCGAAGGGAACGATCTATTGCTACATAATCAGCATGGTTTCAGAAAACATCGTTCTTGTGCAACGCAGCTAGCTCTTTATTCGCACGAAGTAATGGCCGCTATCGACAGGGGATCTCAAGTTGATTACGTATTTCTAGATTTCCGGAAAGCTTTCGACACCGTTCCTCTCAAGCGACTTCTAATCAAGCTGCGGGCCTATGGGGTATCGTATCAGTTGTGCGACTGGATTCGTGATTTACTGTCAGGAAGGTCGCAGTTCGTAGTAATAGACGGCAAATCATCGAGTAAAACTAAAGTGATATCAGGTGTTTCCCAGGGAAGCGTCCTGAGACCTCTGCTGTTCCTGATCCATATAAATGATCTGGGTGACAATCTGAGCTACTCTCTTACGTTGTTCGCACATGATGCTGTAATTTACCGTCTAGTAAGGTCATCCGAAGACCAGTATCAGTTGCAAAGCGATTTAGAAAAGATTGCTGTATGGTGTGGCACGTGGCAGTTGACGCTAAATAACGAGAAGTGTGAGGTGATCCACATGAGTTCCAAAAGAAATCCGTTGGATTTCGATTACTCGATAAATAGTACAATTCTCAAGACTGTCAATTCAACTAAGTACCTGGGTGTTAAAATTACGAACAACTTCAGTTGGAAAGACCACATAGACAATATTGTGGGGAAGGCGAGCCAAAGGTTGCGTTTCATTGGCAGGACACTTAGAAGATGCAACAAGTCCACTAAAGAGACAGCTTATACTACACTCGTTCGTCCTGTGTTAGAATATTGCTGCGCGGTGTGGGATCCTTACCAGGTGGGATTCACGGAGGACATCGAAAGGGTGCAATAAAGGGCAGCTCGTTTTGTATTATCACGTGATAGGGGAGGGAGTGTGGCAGATATGATACGCGAGTTCGGATGGAAGTCATTAAAGGCCGGCCGAAGTGGCCGTGCGGTTAAAGGCGCTGCAGTCTGGAACCGCAAGACCGCTACGGTCGCAGGTTCGAATCCTGCCTCGGGCATGGATGTTTGTGATGTCCTTAGGTTAGTTAGGTTTAACTAGTTCTAAGTTCTAGGGGACTAATGACCGCAGCAGTTGAGTCCCATAGTGCTCCGAGCCATTTGAACCATTTTTTTTTTTTTTTTTGAAGTCATTAAAGCAAAGACGTTTCTCGTCGCGGCGAGATCTATTTACGAAATTTCAGTCACCAACTTTCTCTTCCGAATGCGAAAATATTTTGTTGAGCCCAACCTACATCGGTAGGAATGATCATCAAAATAAAATAAGAGAAATCAGAGCTCGAACAGAAAGATTTATGTGTTCGTTTTTCCGCGCGCTGTTCGGGAGTGGAATGGTAGAGAGATAGTATGATTGTGGTTCGATGAACCCTCTGCCAAGCACTTAAATGTGAATTGCAGAGTAGTCATTTAGGCGTGGATATAGATGTAGATGTAGATAAGCGAATAATGAAAAAGAAAAAAATGAAAAAAAGAAAAGGAAAAAAAAAGAAAAAAAAATAGAGAACATAGCCGACAAACTACCATCAAGTTAACTTGATATGTATCAACAATTATTTTCATATGGGTTTTATGTAATTTTTTGTTATTTTGTGTGTTTCATTTATTTTTATAGTTTGTAAATGAATCTACAAGTAGAAGGAAAACGAAAGCAGATCATATTCGAAATAGAAAACTAAGAAAAGTCCCAATTTGGTTGCAAGGATTGTCGGCGCTTATGTGTATCTATACATCTATACACATTTTACAGTAGAACTGGGGTGATGCTGAGTCAATACACAAAATAAAACGAGCAGGGAAACCAGGAGAGGACAAGTCGAGGCAAATCAGATGGGAACATACATAACAAAGGAAGATACTTATCAGAAAAATTAAATTAACCAACACCTTGCCGACGGAAAACAGGATGCAAAATGTTGGCGAAGAGGTCTCGATATCGAGGCATTCGCATGCATGTCCGATAGGCAGTGCTCATGTACTACATGAAGTTCATGTGATCTTCCCCCTCGCCTACTACAACATAATGAACGAAGAGATCCAGCAACCACATAATGGTATGGGTTTTCGACCGTGGAAAGAAGAATCTGGGCGTAATATGATGTCCGTAGTGTATGCACCCTCAGAAGATCGAGTAAGGAAGGCCAGTTGTGTCCTGATCGAAGACCAGTTTGCCATATGACTCCCACAAATAAAGCGATGTCGTTTCGTATCTGGAGACTTACAACGACTACATAAACCCGTGTCACTAAGCCCAATACAGAAAAGTCGCTCTTTCGTTGGAATCAAGTTATTTACTACCTTATACCGCGTCGATGCCACGCGCATCGACAAAATCGGAAGACGGGGTTCGGGCTTCCCATCGAGTCTTTAGGAATTTCATGTTGAGGATAGGTCTCCATAAGTTGTCAGCCCCTAAATAGCTCACCGCAAGGTAGACGTCACGAATGTGTTTTAACTTATAATTTATGCGACCGACATCAGTAGGGGTTTAAGACTACCAGGACGGACACAGAGAAATAAATGAGACCTGGATGTGTGAGTTTCTGGAGTCATCGTCAAAACAGTACGCCGCACATATAGCATCTGCGTCTTCCTCCGTACATCTGTGAGGCCCAATCCCCCAAGGAACGAGGCTTCGTTATCACCTCATACCGTAAGCGAAATACATGTCTCGTCCATAAGAAACGACCACACAATTGTTGTTGTTTCTTCGCCATCTTCGAGGGAGGCAGATGAACTTGAGCCACGTAATAAGCTTAGCATAAGAGTATGTTCCAATAATCGGACTTTCTGGAGCATAGTAAAGGAACGCCTTTCATGTTTCTAGTATCGCTACCTGAATGTTGTCCGTAACGGACTCCCAGTTGAGCGTCGCCATTTTCTGTGGACAACGATCAATGATGATACCGAGAGACGTATGCCGATGCACCGCAGTAGTTCATGGAACAACCGCGTCATCAAAAGCTCGCAAGGGAAGAAGCTTCCATTTACCTTCATTAAGTTTTGCACCTGAACTCTGACAAAAATCATCGATTACAGCCGTCAGCCGAGGTATTTCAGTAAGATCGCGAAGTAGAACCATCACGTCATCCGCGTATGCACGAACAGCTATAGTCCCGCAGGAAAGCGTCCATCTTGTCAGCTGGGATTCTAGCATCCGAATTAGGGGCTCCAGAGAAAACACTAACAAATTCATTGACAGCGGGCACTCCTCTACGGATATTTATTGGGGGCGTCAGTTGGCCATTAACAACCACCGATGCCGAAATACCCGCAAACAGATTGGAGAGCATCGCCGTGTGTCAACAGTGAAACCAACTGCCTCCAGAAACCGAAGCAGAAAGTCGTGATTACCACTATCAAATGCCTTATCAAAGTCTAAAAAAGCAAGGGCACAATAAACGACGTTACAGCAGCAACGGAATGGTACAACCAGGTACGTAGCTTTGATGTTTTGCAACAATCGTCTCCCTCAGAACCGATATCCTATTGTTAACTGCCCACTCCACAGTCTTATAATCAAAGTTTAACAAAGTAAGTAGGTGAAAGCTATCAGGGGCAGCCAGACCGGTGAGTTTCGGGATTAAAACAATTTTTCCCACTTTGAACGAAGTCGGCACTACTCTAGCCTGTAACACTTCATTCAAAATGGAGGTAAAGGTAGCACCCAACAACGGCCAAAAGCGCAAGCAAAATTCCTTGGGAAGTCCATCTAGACCCGGGGACTTTTGAGAAGGCGATCCCACCATAAGTTTGTAAGCTACCTCAGGCTGAAAGGCAGCTAAGAGCGTTGCATTATGTTCAGGTGTAATTTTCGTATCCAAAAATGCTGGCAGGTGGGTCGTAAAAGGTTTCACTAGACTCATCCACGTCATAGATTTTTACATAGTAATAATGTAAGATACGCACTATATCCGCTTGCATTACAGTACGTCCATCATCTGTTGTGAGAAAATGAATACAAGCGCGTCGGCGACGGGTCTGATGCCGAGGCAAATGATATAAGGAAGCCAGTTCTTCTGTCGCCAATGAACGCGGCTTCGATCGGATTTTCAAACGTTCCATTTGTATTCTCTTCAAGGTCAACAGTTTTGCTTTTACACGCCTAACTTCCGCAATTCGTAGAGGGGCGTGATCCGAAACAGCATAAATTTCACGCACGATGGAATAGTAATATTCATAATTTCTCCGAAGGTCTCGCACTTTGGCAGCGCTGAAAAGTATCAGTTTGCCTGAGGCTCGGGTATGCTAGCTGTGTCCACCAGTCATTGGTAGAAGAGTATTTCCCAGTGGACCGTAGAGTACGCTCCCACACGACTCGCACCAAGTCCTCGAGAGAGGGGTCAGCTAGATCAGCGAGGTTTAACGTTCACGGAGGTCGAAACAACTTGACTGGTTGCCGTTGAAGATTGAGAGTTGTGGCCACAGCACAGTGATCCCTAAAGGTAGCTGGGATGACTTCAACATTAAGAATACTATCGCTCAGGTAGTCTGATAAGTAAAACCTATCTAACCTGCTACTAGAAGTCGCGTAAAGTGGGTAAATTTAGCTAACGTCGAGTATTTACACATCCAGATATCTTTTAGGCGTAAGAAGCGGACCAATTCATGTAATGCACGAGAGAAATTAAAATTAAGCGATTGATCTGCAGGACGCAATACACAGTTAAAATCACCACCCAACAGAATGCCCGGAGGACTCTTACGCGCCGCGCGGTCTTAGCGCCTTGCCACGGTCCGTGCGCCTCCCACCTCCTCCTCCCGCTCCCCCTCCCCGCCGTCGGAGGTTCGAGTCCTCTCTCGGGCATGGATGTGTATGTTGTCCATAATGTAAGTTAGTTTAATAGTTTGTTGTTGTTGTGGTCTTCAGTCCTGAGACTGGTTTGATGCAGCTCTCCATGCTACTCTATCCTGTGCAAGCGATTTTTACCCTCCACGCTGCCCTCCAATACTAAATTGGTGATCCCTTGATGCCTCAGAACATTTCCTACAAAAGATCCCTTCTTCTATTTTCCATTTCGGCATCTGCGAGGGACACCATACTAACGGAATTATCGCGATGCTTGAACGGGACTTGAGAACCATGTCGCGACAGTAACCTTTCAACGAGAAGGGGAGATAAATTTCACGAAAAACTCGTACTTGTCTGCATCAAAATAAATGGTGTGAACCTGATCACAGTTATCATGAATTGTATCGACAAACCAATCGTGGATTTCTAGAGACCCGGGCTGCACGTGTCGCGTTATTTTATCGAAAGTAAAGCTCACAGTACCTTTTCGTGGAACACACGTGGAAACCATAGTAGCCACACAGTTTAATAGTTTAAGTTAGATTAAGTAGTGTGTAGGCTTAGGGACCGATGACCTCAGCAGTTTGGTCCCATAAGACCTCACCACAAATTTCCGAATTTCCGACTCTTACGCAACATATAAACAATATCCTCTTTATAAAAACGCGAACGATCCACTGCGCGACCAGTGCCAGAAGGGGTATATAAAAGAACAAATTGGACAACCTATGCCCCCGCCAGAATCCAACATTTCCACCTCAGCAATAGGAATGCCTTCGCGAAAGAATAAGGCGGTCCTCGGGTGCTACATTAAAGATCATACGATAACCAGGTAAGGATAAATTACAAAATAACACCTCCTGTAAGAAGACTATGTCCGCACATGAATCATAAATGAACTGACGCAGCGAAGCCAATCGCAATTGTGACTCCACACGATTAACGTTTAAGGAAAGGAACGTGTATGCTTGGGTCATTGATCACAGCTGAACAGGGATGTACGGAAAGTACTGACAAGGGAACCTCCCCATCGCACCCCCGTCAGATTTAGTTATAAGTTGGCACAGTGGATAGGACTTGAAAAACTGAACACACATCAATTGAGAAAACAGGAAGAAGTTGTGTGGGACTATGAAAAAATAAGCAAAATATACAAACTGAGTAGTTCATGGGAAGATAAGCAACTTTAAGGATAATGGAAACGTAGGAGCGCCGTGGTCTCGTGGTAACGTGAGCAGCTGCGGAACGAAAGGTCCTGGGTTCAAATCTTCCATCGAGTGAAAAGTTTAATTTTTTATTTTCAGTTTATGTGACAAACTCTTATGTTTTCATCACTTTTTCGGGAGTGATTATCACATCCACAAGAAAACCTAAATCGGGAAAGGTAGAAGAATCTTTTTACCCATTTGCCAAGTGTACAAGTTAGGTGGGTCGACAACATATTCATGTCATGTGACGCACATGCCGTCACCAGTGTCGTATAGAATATATCAGATGTGTTTTCCTGTGGAGGAATCGGCTGACCTATGACCTTGCGATCAAATGTTTTCGGTTCCCATTGGAGAGGCACGTCCTTTCGTCTGCTAATCGCACGGTTTTGCGATGCGGTCGCAAAGCACAGACACTAAACTTATTACAGTGAACAGAGACGTCAATGAACGAACGGACAGATAATAACTATGCAAAAATAAAGAAAGTAAAATTTTCACTCGAAAGAAGACTTGAACCAAGGACCTCTCGTTCTGCAGCTGCTCACGCTACCACGGGACCACGGCGCTCCTGAGCTTACGTTGTCTATGATGTTGCCTATGTGGCCCATGGACTACTCAGTTTGTATATTTTGCTTATTTTTTCACACAACTTCTTCCTGTTTTCTCAATTGATCTGTGTTCAGTTTATCAAGGCCTATCCACTGTGCTAACTTATAACTAAATCTGAGGGGGGTGCGATGGGGAGGTTCCCTTGTGAGCAAAATTAGACAGCTGCGAGGAAAGATCCATTGCGGAATCCACAGAGGAATTAGACATCGGAGGACCAGAACCCCCGTCATCGCAACCTTTTTTCTTAGTTATCTTACGTGCCACCTCACGGTCAGGTTGTATACGCTATTTCTGTCGGCTACGTGGGATGGCGCCGCCTGCAAACGGAGGTGTGGGATGGGTCATAGGCACAGCTTCATCCCCATCAGGCCGGTGTGTCCGAGCGGTTCTAGGCGCTTCAGTCTGGAACCGAGCGACCGCTACGGTCGCAGGTTCGAATCCTGACTCGGGCATGGATGTGTGTGATGTCCTTAGGTTAGTTAGGTTTAAGTAGTTCTAAGTTCTAGGGGACTGATGACCTCAGATGTTAAGTCCCATAGTGCTCAGAGCCAGCCAGCCCCCTCAGAAACAGGGTCACGTCATGCAGTTCCAGTCACTAAGACGGAAGCATTCTGTGGAACTGCCAATGCAGCATGTGATACTTGGTCGCTAATTTTATTCTCCTCGGGAGTTACTGTAGTCGGCAAATGCACGAAACCGTCGGCGGCTGAAGAAGAAGAAGGAGCAGGAGGACGTTGGCATCGTCTCAGACTGTAACGGGGACACAAAGACGAAAGGGGTGGGGGGGGGGGGACTCCGCTCCCTCCCCACACAGGCAGCTCAGAAGGAGCCACTTCGCGAGCAGCAGGTGTGCTGGAGATAACGTGTTCGCCACTCACCGTACCACGGACGGGAGGTACCGTAGCATCGAGAGGAGCAGGGGACACAATCGATGCGGAGGAGGCTGGCCCAGAAGGCACAGCCAAATCCTCACCATCACCACCCTGAATGCGACGTCTCTTGTTGGTCACCGTTACAGATTCTATCCTGGGGCCAATAGGATTCTGAACCTGTCGTAGAGGTAAAGGCGGAAATTCATTGACACGAATATCAGAAGTGACTGTTTGTTCATTATAATCCAAAGCAGAAGTAGGCCCGACGTCGGGAACGGAAGGAACAAGATCAGCACCGTCAATTTGCGACGCTGCACAAAAACTTGTCCACTTTCATTACATAGGAAGCAGGTTCCCTCTTGACCAGTATACATGACACGGACGCAGTAACCACAAACTTGTAAATGTGATGGAATATTGCGTTCCACGGGTCGAATTCCACTGTAACACCGTTACCTGAGTTGACCAGCGTTCACCACGGACGTTTTTCACGTTACCAGATTGAGTCAATAAGTCCTTCACAAAGTTGTCATGAACTTCCGGTGGGAGGCTGCACTCTCGAACATTGGTATATTCCATTTCAGCATCTGCGAGGGACACCATACTAACGGAATTATCGCGATGCTTGAACGGGACTTGAGAACCATGTCGCGACAGTAACCTTTCAACGAGAAGATGAGTTATAAATTTCACGTAAATCTCGTACTTGTCTGCGTCAAAATAAATGGTGTGGACCTGATCACAGTTCACATGAATTGTATCGACAAGCCAATCGTGGATTTCTAGAGACCCGGGCTGCACGTGTCGCGTTATTTTATCGAAAGTAAAGCTCACAGTACCTTTTCGTGGAACACACGAGGAAACCATGGTAGCCACAGCGGAGCGGCCGCCGCCGTTGCATGCAGACGAACACAGGCAGTAAGGAGGAGCGGAGGCGCTACGGTTCACTCGGCAGACACAACAACACTAACGACGAAAACTCCACACAAGCGAAATAAACAAGAACCTTCCCGCTCGGCGCTCGAAGCGGAACTGACCACTGGTGGATGGCACGAAACGATGCAAATCTTTGGCTTTGGGCGTGCATTTCTGTACTCCGTCACGTAGTTTTTAAAATTTTTCGTGCAGCGCAAAGAAAATTTCGATCCTACACTACGGCTACCACTATTCCTTACACCTGTTTATTAATAAAATCAAATTTTACTAACATATAGGATCACATTCCTAAAAGGAACATACATTCGTTATCAATCACTAAGAAGAAAAATTGCACCTTGTGCTGTTTCAGTGGTCAGTTTGCCTCTAATGCTCATTTCCTGTAGCACATTGTGTACAGGCGCCGAGTTCTTTGGAACAGCTGTTACTATTTGACGTCTAGAAGACGGTCTTGTATCGCAGTGTCTCTTGAGATCGTACCAATAAAAACTTTGGAGCCGCGGAAGTTACTGCTTGGAGGAACGAACAAATTACACGTCCCGTCCACCTAATTTGGTATCTTCCTCCACCGTCGCATTTCACTTCAATTCTTAGCGTGCAGATACCAGCACCTGCACCAGCCTTCGGTCGAATAGTACTCGCTTGCCGACCTTGAGAGCCCACCATACCGTAGTGAAGTAGCGGCGAGAACTTAACTGTCGAACATGAGTTATGAGCACAAGAGCAGTTGTGTGAACTGACTGCATTGTGGACACAAATACCACGTTGTCCTCAGGTTTATTTAATGAGTAATTTTTCCTACGTTGCTACTAGCACGACACTTGGAAAGGTTCCTCTCGTAGGCAGAGGACACCTAAAAAATGTGGGTGGCAAAGCAAGTTTTAAGTTTAACCTACAATCAGTTCTCCTGAACAACTCCTTCTATTCCATGAACGAGTTATTGTTTGAAACACTGACAGCCTGTAAACAAATAATAAAAAATACACTAAATTTTGTAGTGTAGTTGCTTGAGTTGGAGGAAAAAACTATGTATTTATTAATTTTAACACTTATCATGTACACGTATCTTGCAAACTGACTCGTTCCACATCATTCAGATATAAGAATCGTTCATATGATCTATGGAACACGTAACAAACTAAATAAATAATAGGAGACACGCCTATCTTTCCGGTTAGTTCTCAAGCTATCCTCCTTTTGTTTTTTCGTGTTCAGTTTTTGCATCGGCCTGCGACTTAGAGGTTGCACATCTCGTTTCAACTCGTTCCGACCCTGTCTGCTACTGCAGTTCAATGAGCATCTCCGGGAAGCTTCCGTTCTTACTAAACAAATCTGTGGCGAAACACGCTGCTCTTCTTTGCATCTTCTCCTTTCTCTCTATTAATACTATCTGGTACGCGTTCCAGGTGGACGAGCGGTAGAATCAGTCAACGAGAGCTTCGTAGGTACCTTCTGATGAATCTCAGTCTGCCATCGGCCGCTCCTGCTCATAGGATGGTACACTTTAAATCGCTCTGTACGCATTCTCCCAGATAAGCAGTGGAAGTTACTGTTCTACAACCGTGTAATTATTCAATAATGGGTCTTTCCACCTGTTTATGCGCAATACCTTAAACTGCTTTACGTTGAGGGTGTGCTTTCAATCCATGCACCAAGTGGCGAGCCTCTGCAGCTCTTCCTGCATTTCGCTACAGTTTGTTAGCGATGTGACTTCGCTGCATACAACAGCGTCATACGTGTACAGCCTCATAGAGCTCCCGACATGCTCTGTTAGGTTTTATACACACATCAAAAAAACTTTTGCATCACCCCGTTCCCAGAACTCCTGAAGGTAGACGTTGACTGTGGATATTGTATCACAGGTACAGCCCTTTTGACTGTTCAGAAGTGCCACTAAACCCTCCCAGAGATGTAAACAACAATGCTTAAACAGCGCCTATTAGACGGAGGGGGTCCGACAGCCAATCAGTTCCAGTTATTCCAACTGCAAGGAGGTACACGGCTCGTGTTGTCTGTAGTTCAACCATGCCTAGACGGTCAATACTGCGGTTCGATCGCGTCCGCATTATTACTTTGTGCCAGGAAGGGCTCTTAACGAGGGAAGTGTCCAGGCGTCTCGGAGTGAACCAAAGCGATGTTTTTCGGACATGGAGGAGATACAGAGACACAGGAACTGTCGATGACATGCCTCGCTCAGGCCGCCCAAGGACTACTACTGCAGTGGATGATCGCTACCTACGGATTATGGCTTGGAGGAACCCTGACAGCAACGCCACCATGTTGAATAATGCTTTTCGTGCAGCCACAAGACGGCGCGTTACTACTCAAACTGTGCACAGTAGGCTGCATGATGCGCAATTTCACTCCCGACGTCCATGGCGAGGTCCATCTTTGCAAGCACGACACCATGCAGCGCGGTACAGATGGGCCCAACAACATGCCGAATGGACCGCTCAGGATTGGCATTACGTTCTCTTCACCGATGCGTGTTGCATGTGCCTTCAACCAGACAATCATCGGAGCCGTGTTTGGAGGCAATCCGATCAGGCTGATCGCCTTAGACACACTGTCCAGCGAGTGCAGAAAAGAGGAGGTTCCCTGCTGTTTTGGGGTGGCTTTATGTGTGGCCGACGTACGCCGCTGGTTGTCATGAAGGGCGCCGTAACGGCTGTACTCTAGGAACCGAGGTGATGTAAATCTTTTTTTTTTATTTGTATAAACACCTCGATGGTTTTATGTACACTCCTAGGGAAAAAAAATGGCAACACCAAAGAGTAATTAATGTAGTGTAATGAAGTTTTAGGAATACATTTGCCTGGTTAACAAATTTAACTGTTTAACATTGCAAGATCACAAGTTAATGTAAACGCGAGATAAGCCATTAAAAATGTGAAATGCTGATACATTAATAATTGGTGCAACCGCCAGAATGGTGAATGTAAGCATGCAAGCGTGCATGCTTTGTTTTTTACATGTGCCGGATTTCAGTCTGTGGCATGCAGGTCCATTCGTGCTGTGCCTGGTCAGTCGATTCAGATACGGTTAATGCTGCTTGCGGATGACGCTGGAGTTGTCGTCCAATGACGTCCCCTACGTGCTCGTCGGTGGGTTACAACAGCGCTATGTAAGCGAGCGTTATCGTGTTGGAAAACACCCCCAGGAATGCTGTTCCTGAACGGCAGCACAACAGGTCGAATCACCAGATTGAGTACAAATTTTCAGCCAGGTTGTGTGGGATAACCACGAGAGTGGTTGTCATACGAAATCGCATTCCAAATCACAACTCCAGGAATAGTTCCAGCGTATATAGCACGCAGACGAGTTGGTTGCAGGCCCTCAACTGGCTTCTTCCTAATCATCACACGGCCAGCAATGGCGCCGAGGCAGAACCAGCTTTCATCAGAAAACACAACAGACCTCCAGCCTGGCCTCCAATGGGCTCTTGCTTGACACCACTGAAGTCGCAAATGGCGGTGCTTTGGAGTCAGAGGAATGCACGCTACAGGGCATCCGACTCGGAGCTGTCCTTGAAGTAATAGATTTGTAACAGTTCATTGTTACTGTGGTGCCAGCTGCGCTCAAATTGCTGCTGCAAATGCAGTACGATGCAGCCAGAGTCGTACGGTGAACATGATGGCCTTCCGTCTCGGTAGTGACTCGTGGCCGTCCGGAACCCGGCCTTCTTGCGACCGAACATTCTCGTGACCGCCGCTAACAGCACTCATGAACATGGGCTACATTACTGTGAAGTATTTCTGCTGTATCGCGGAAGGAACGTCCAGCTTCTCGTAGCCCTATTATACGACCTCGCTCAAACTCGGTGAGGTGTTGATAATGGTGTATTCGTCGCCCTAAAGACATTCTTGACTAACATCAACTCACCACGTACAGTATCAAAGGTACTCCTTCTTAAGACCGTTACAGTTGGTATTTAAAGCAAATCTGATTTGCATCCCATAGTGGCGCTACTAGCGCCTTTGTTACGAGACTTACCCGGAATTTTAAGAGACATCATCTTTCAAATCAGAAAATCACCTAGCAAATTTCGTTTGCATTGCAAATCTTTTTGATGTTGCGATTATTTTTCGGCCATTGTATATAGTGAAGAGTAACGGTGCTATAACGCTTCCTTCTAGCAGAAAGTAAGTAAGGGCTAAATGCTATGGGGAGACAGCATATTTTGTATTAACTATAAACACATCAAAAACCAATATGATCGTGCCAGTTTAGCTGTGTATTGTGCTTTATGAAATAAAGGATGTACTTTTGCGTTTTTTGTCTTGTGATAGGGTCGTTGGGGGGCGACCTATCAAATGTACTACCTGCAGCGCAACGTTTCAACAGCAGCTGATTAGTACAACTGAGAAATAAACAGTTTTTGTCAAAGTAGTGGCCTCCTTGGCAATTTACTAAGTTACCTAAGGCGGTACAGTGATAGTTTGTTGTTGATGTAGTACAATGTCTAAGATTATTTCTCAGTTCCATTTCACTGAATGTTCTCCTTTCTAATAGAATTTAAGCAATATGATGAACGAGCTATTGAATTTTCCTACTCTCCACTGGATAAATATTAACGGTTTGGTAAGTATTTGAATTGAGTAGTATAGAGCCTAAAACTGTAAAAGAACCAGAATCGCTCTGTGGCACCCTGTTTTTAACACTGACTTGTTATTATGATTGAAACATCCTTCGCAAGAAAGGTTATGTGTACAAAATTGAATAAATAAAAGGGTCCATCTACTAGGTAGCAAGTTCGTCCCCGATGTCAACGTCAGAGTCACGTCAGAAGTAGATCGGTGTTGCAGAAGAAATCATGCTACAAGAAAACAGGTTTACCGTGAACCCCATTTACCCCCTGTCCCTTTGGGGAATATAGGAAAACTCAGTAACACAACACCGGAACCTAACTGGGAAGAAATGGCATGATGAGCTCGGCGTTTTGCTTTCTTGTACCACACTGCAACCATATAACTTGTAAATAACACCGAGAAGATTTAACATCTGCATTTTTAAAATCAACCGCCAATCAAGAAACAGCGATCAAAACACAAGCTTATTTAAAAGTATCAGTTAAGATGTAGTGATATGGATATTTAACGCAAAAATCAACAGTTCTGTAAATGGTTTTGTTAAACATGCTAAAATCCTTAAAATCTGAAATACTTGTAGGATATCAAATAATTTAAAAAATGCCAGACATCTGCATTGTGGCTTCCACATGAACTAATACGGACAGCTTGTGACTACTGCCAGATACGGCGTGCTGTCAAAGACGTTGAGAAACATTCAATAGCATTCAGTGTTCTTATTCTAGTTCGACAAGTAACTCACCTCTAACAACTCAGGGAAGGTTAATATTTAGATGACAACCGAACTATGCCACAATATAAATTTGTTATTCCTATTATGTTTCACTAGTCGCGACCTGTAGTCTACACAGCCAATGTCTCCTGCATACATTAACAATTAGACCACTAAGAAGATAACAGCTAAACCTTACTTAAAATGTCAACTTACAATACAAATAATCTCTTCTTACAAGAGCCCTGGGACTTTTTTTAATGGTTTTTAAAATAAGCAGTGCACCCACATGTTGCCGTTCATGTCGCACAACTGCACAAACAGTTCACAATGTGCTCAAGGCGAAAGATATGCTCTGATTGTGAGGGAGTAATCACCGTCCAGTCAGAAAATGCTTCGCAAAATAACAACTGCGCACCAGTAACTGCTCTGCCTTAAGATATGTCCTGGGAAGAAAAGCAACGCACACCAAGTCTTTAGTACATTTCACTACCGGCAGAACGGATAAATCAAATTTCTAATGACTGCAGTCAACACCCTTTATTGCGAATAGGGGTCTTGAGGGTGATCTCACTTGTAGAGATCTGAGTACAATAACAGTTCAGTAGCTTGTGATTGGCGTCCGCAGAACACACCATCTGCCTCAATTCCTTAAGACAACAGCCACAATAAGTACAGGCCTCCACAATGTCTTGCTCCAGCTCCAAATACAGTAAATCATCCAGTAAATATGATTTGACCAAAGCAATTTTCTTTGAATATACTGGACACTGCCATCACCTCCAGTCTGAAGACTGGCTACTGTCATGAGAAGTTTCTATTGAAGCCCTCAAAACAAAGATCCATAGTGGCCTGCAGCAAAACTGCCACTTTTCACAAACCCATGACCATTGTCTCCAGCCCACAGTACACTGGCTGAGTGCCACTCGACTCCACACTCCCAGACCAGTGTGCATTCTTCAACTAGTCATCTGAACTTATAATTTTTTTGCCTTTAAATACACTCCTGGAAATGGAAAAAAGAACACATTGACACCTGTGTGTCAGACCCACCATACTTGCTCCGGACACTGCGAGAGGGCTGTACAAGCAATGATCACACGCACGGCACAGCGGACACACCAGGAACCGCGGTGTTGGCCGTCGAATGGCGCTAGCTGCGCAGCATTTGTGCACCGCCGCCGTCAGTGTCAGCCAGTTTGCCGTGGCATACGGAGCTCCATCGCAGTCTTTAACACTGGTAGCATGCCGCGACAGCGTGGACGTGAACCGTATGTGCAGTTGACGGACTTTGAGCGAGGGCGTATAGTGGGCATGCGGGAGGCCGGGTGGACGTACCGCCGAATTGCTCAACACGTGGGGCGTGAGGTCTCCACAGTAGATCGATGTTGTCGCCAGTGGTCGGCGGAAGGTGCACGTGCCCGTCGACCTGGGACCGGACCGCAGCGACGCACGGATGCACGCCAAGACCGTAGGATCCTACGCAGTGCCGTAGGGGACCGCACCGCCACTTCCCAGCAAATTAGGGACACTGTTGCTCCTGGGGTATCGGCGAGGACCATTCGCAACCGTCTCCATGAAGCTGGGCTACGGTCCCGCACACCGTTAGGCCGTCTTCCGCTCACGCCCCAACATCGTGCAGCCCGCCTCCAGTGGTGTCGCGACAGGCGTGAATGGAGGGACGAATGGAGACGTGTCATCTTCAGCGATGAGAGTCGCTTCTGCCTTGGTGCCAATGATGGTCGTATGCGTGTTTGGCGCCGTGCAGGTGAGCGCCACAATCAGGACTGCATACGACCGAGGCACACAGGGCCAACACCCGGCACCATGGTGTGGGGAGCGATCTCCTACACTGGCCGTACACCACTGGTGATCGTCGAGGAGACACTGAATAGTGCACGGTACATCCAAACCGTCATCGAACCCATCGTTCTACCATTCCTAGACCGGCAAGGGAACTTTGTTTCCAAAAGGACAATGCACGTCCGCATGTATCCCGTGCCACCCAACGTGCTCTAGAAGGTGTAAGTCAACTACCCTGGCCAGCAAGATCTCCGGATCTGTCCCCCATTGAGCATGTTTGGGACTGGATGAAGCGTCGTCTCACCCGGTCTGCACGTCCAGCACGAACGCTGGTCCAACTGAGGCGCCAGGTGGAAATGGCATGGCAAGCCGTTCCACAGGACTACATCCAGCATCTCTACGATCGTCTCCATGGGAGAATAGCAGCCTGCATTGCTGCGAAAGGTGGATATACACTGTACTAGTGCCGACATTGTGCATGCTCTGTTGCCTGTGTCTATGTGCCTGTGGTTCTGTCAGTGTGATCATGTGATGTATCTGACCCCAGGAATGTGTCAATAAAGTTTCCCCTTCCTGGGACAATGAATTCACGGTGTTCTTATTTCAATTTCCAGGAGTGTATTATCGCAACATAACTCTGATATGCAAAGGTTATCTGTAAAATGTGGTATTAGAGCACTTTGATATTGTATATTTGTAACAAATGTTAAGAAAAATGTGAAATGTATAATTTATTAAGTAATATTTTGTCATGGATTAAAGATAAGAAAATGCTTGTGCTTGTAATTTTATATGTTTGTGAAAGTTGTCGTTTGTATAAAATGGTACACGCTTAGGGACAATGTGTAGCAAATGTGTTATTTGAAAGCTGGAGTGCTTTGGTACTGTACGGAAGTTACTGTGGGAAGCGTGTAAGGTGGCTTGGGGTTCTGGCGCGCTACCTGTAGAGCGAGCTGGAACGAAACGACACAATCTGTAGGTAGCAGAGAAAGAGACAGCACCCGGACGTAGCAGACGACCCCTTGCCTGGAAATTGTTGCACAATAGCCTCGGATGACGACTGCTGAACTACTGCGGCTTTTGTACAAGTTGCTGGTCTATGTTGTGGACGTTAAAACAACACCGAGAATAATTAATTAGTCCAGGCTTCAGGAAACATGTGCGCCATACCACGGACAGCATAGCCACCGTTACTATCAGCCACAAGCAATGTCTACAGCCAACAGCTTATGAACAGTATAATTAGAATTGTGGAAGCGGGAACCAACAATTCAAAATTTACTTCTTTCTGTATAATTATTGTGTTAAAACATGAAATATGGTTCATCCTGTTATTTATTCCTAATCATTCACCTATATAGGGTACTTTCCTGGTGTTTGATTATTCCGAGTCAACCCATTTTAAAAACATTTGAAGTATTTTATTCAATATCTAAAAGCACTCATTTTTATCCTTGAATTAATGTCTGAAAATAATTGTGAACTAATTTTTTAAAGCGAAAGCGAGAAAATAAGTTCTGAGTAGAGTACAGATAAAATTCTTTCAGTTATAAATGAAATTCAGTAATGTGGCTCAGTAACACCGAAGTATGATTGCGTATAAAAACTGAATGACAAAGTACAAAGGTTGATGAACAAAAGATTGCTTGCTATTAGAATATTTAAATATTTACTTTGTTGGTTATTCAAAATACAAACATTTAATTTTTCACGTCGTAATGACTAAAAATTCTTAATCTTTCTAGATCAAACTATATATGAATGTGGGTGTAGTAGCCAAAAGATTCCTGCGTTTTATCAGAACCATAACTTCAAAGTTATATTTATTTGTGAAGTTATAGTACGGAACAGCGAGAAAGTAGGCCAGATTTACTTCTTCTGCTTTTCTGGAACTTAACCATTTCTTTGTCTAGACAGACTGTCGACCGTGTAAATCCAATAGATAAATCATTTAATGAACTTGGTACAGAAAGGTCCTGGCTTCAATATTAATCCGTTATTACTGCGTTTCTTTGTAACAACTGGAAATCTCTTAGGAAAATGAACTAATAAGTCTGATTGACAAATCCTGTAAAAGGGGTAACATTATACTATATGCAGAGTTCCCCGCATAATAGCGTTATACGTAGCTTTTCCATTAGCAGTACATTCGTTGGCTTCTTTTACAGTAAAAATCCTTTCACAGCTGTAACTTTATCGGACTAATACTAATATAATGAAAGCCGATAGTGTTATATGTGGATTTTCCATTAGCAGGACTGTCTGCACAAACCGACAATTCTCGGCAGGTGGTGCGTTACACATTTCCCTCTCCCTATAGTACCAGCGGCGAATTCGAAATGTGTGGGCATCCGGTACAACTCAGATAAAAATGTGACATGGATTTTTAAATGTGTTTACAAGTTTTATACTGTTTTTCTGTTATAAATACCTGTCCACTTAATTTCTGAGTGACCACCGCTTCTAGCTTCTGTATAGGCCTTTATAACGTTGTGTTCCCTTATTTAATTGAGAAACTGGAGCATTTCATTGGAAAACCTTGCGTGTGGGTAAGAGAAAAGTGAAACCTATCTGAATCTGAGCTTAATCAAATTCAGGCACACCACTGAAGGTCAGTGCTAAATTTAGTGTGTGCAACGGAATTACCTACTAACACATCAATTGATTGACGCTAGCAGTGAATCTGAAGATGGGGAATTGACATAATATCATGATATAAAGGAACTGATTATGACGCCGAACTCAGATATCAGTAGCGTTACGGCTTATTATCAAAGACTTATGTATGAATGCAATAAAACACCATTGAGCTGATAAGGACGTCACAAAAATGTTACCTACCATAATTTCTTAATTACCCCTCTGAGTTGGTAGCATCAAATCTCGGATCCAGGTCTGTGAAACAGACACAGTAGCCAGACTATGATGATCACAGTGACAGTTTGTTTGGAACCAACACTCAAGAACCCAACAGACCTGAGAAATTGCTGATAAATGAGACAGAGTTAGCTGTCTTGCAACTAACGTACCATACTCTGTTTCAAATGGCTCTGACCACTATGGGACTTAACTTCTGGGGTCATCAGTCCCCTAGAACTTAGAACTATTAACCTAAGGACATCACACACATCCATGCCCGAGGCAGGATTCGAACCTGCGACCGTAGCGGTCGCACGGTTCCAGACTGTAGCGCCTAGAACGGCTCGGCCACCCCGGCCGGCGTACCATGCTCTGTTTCCCTGATATACTGGAGCTGTAAGTGATGCTTAGCATAATGTTCACTGAATTGTGAGCAGAGGGAGACACAGCGACTCCGTGACTTGAGAACGCAGCCACAATGTAGCCTACCCTCCGGTCCGACACTTTGCCTGTATCAGTCTCTTCGTGTCCTGTCCACCACTTTCCGCGTCCACGTTTCCCGAGTGAACTGTTTTCCGTGTCTGTGAAAATGTAGCTTGCAGTCAGGACATGTCCATTGAACCTCCAAAAAGTTACTACTGCTTCCCAATGTCATAATTGTTCCGCAGGCGAGATTTAGCGCTCAAAAACGCCGAATTAATCACATTTATACCCCTCTTTCCTAAAAAAAAAAAAAATTGCTGCTTAGTGTTACGTCCTCGTGATGTCGCAAGTAATACTCCAAACGATGCTCGTTCTGCCGTCAGCGAGCCTCGCATTACAGTTCCCATGGGAACGGAAAAGAGCTTGCTACGAGCCTAGTAGCCGATTCTGCGCCAGCATTTGTCCTTTAAGTAGGTCAGAGCTGTTTTCGAGTGCACTAGAAAAAGCAAGAGGTATTTATTTCGCTAAGTATGTCACTTCACAAGCTCCTACCGCATATTGCCCACTGACACAGTTCCCTCTTTTGGAACTAAGGTCTTTTTATTCAGCCAGCCGCAAACCATCATACAATTGAACAATGTTCAAATAACTTCCGGGAATTCAGCCAGGTAACACTTTCAGCGACCGCCGATATTTCGGCGGGAGAACACCCCGCCATTTTCAAGGCAAACTGCAACGGACAGGCGGCGTGCATGCAAATTTAATACCTCGGTTCTGCGACAGAAGCAGGAAAGATAACACACACACTGAACACTAGTGCCACCAAAGATGACCAAAGTCAGAGCTATCGATAGTGAGACTATGAATTCACAGGTGAGGCAGCATTGACTCTGTTCCTCTGTTTTTTGACAAGGGAGAGAGCCGGATTCCAAACAGAGTTTAAACAGAAGCCTCCATCCCTGTTAACGAGGTTGCTCGCTAGTTTAATCTCAACTGCCTCCTTAATGACACTGTCCCAATAGCTGGACGTGCATGCCAATATCTCGGTGTTATTATATAACATGGGGTGACCAGTATCCAAGCAATGTTCGGCAATAGCAGATCTATTTGGCTGCTGTAATCGTGTGTGCCGTTTATGCTCAGTACATCTGTCCTCCACGGTCCTGATAGTTTGACCAATATATGCCATACCGCAGCTACAGGGAATACGATACACACCTGCCTTACGCAATCCAAGATCATCCTTAACGGAACTCAAAAGTGCTCTAATTTTAGATGGAGGTCGGAAAACACATTTCACATCGTATTTCCGTAAAATACGACCGATCTTATTGGACGTGTTTCCTACGTAAGGCAAAAAGGCAGTAGACTTGGGTGTTGACTCAGAATTATCATCAATCACCCGATGTACAGTTGGTCGATAGCGCAACGCACGTTCAATCTGTCTATCCCTATAACCATTTTGACGAAATGTAACTTCAAGATGGGACAGCTCAGCTGGCAAAGTCTCAGCGTCAGAAACGACATGTGCCCTGTGTACCAAGGTACGAAGTACCCCTTCACGCTGAGCCGAATGGTGACAACTATTAGCTTGTAAGTACAAATCGGTGTGAGTACGTTTCCTGTAGACTGCATGTCCCAATGATCCATCATCCTTCCTCCTAACCAACACGTCGAGAAAGGGAAGGCAACCATCCTCTTCCACCTCCATCGTAAAACGAATGTTCGGGTGGATCGAGTTCAGATGTTCTAGAAAGACATTCAAATTCTCCCTACCGTGAGGCCAAACAACGAAGGTATCGTCAACGTATCTAAAGAAACAGGCGGGTTTTAAAGGCGCCGACTCCAATGCACGTTCCTCGAAGTCTTCCATAAATAAATTTGCGATCACAGGAGACAACGGACTACCCATCGCAACTCCATCTGTCTGCTCGTAATACTGGTCATTAAATAAAAAGTAAGTGGATGTCAACACATGCCTAAAGAGATTAGTTAAATCAGTACCAAACTTGGCTTCAATTAACCGCAACGAATCAGACAGAGGAACACGAGTGAAGAGAGAGACCACATCGAAACTCACTAAAATATCAGAGTCATTCAGCCTCAGTCCCTCCAAACGACGTAAAAAATCAGCTGAGTTCCTGATATGATGTTCACACTGTCCTACTTGTGGACTCAACAGAGAAGCAAGATGCTTGGATACACGATATGTCGGAGCGCCGATGTTACTCACTATAGGACGGAAAGGAACCCCTTCCTTATGAACCTTTGGAAGGCCATATAACCTAGGGGGAACGGCACTATAGGTGTTAAGCCTCTTGATTGTGTCCTGCGAAAAACCACTTTTCTTCAGGAGGCTGTTGGTCTTTCTCTCAACACTTTTCGTGGGGTCAGCATCGATTCTGCGATACGCTGAATCAGATAGTAAACGTTGCATCTTTTGTACATAATCAGGTTTATTTAAAACAACGGTGGCATTGCCCTTGTCAGCAGGTAAAATAACAATACTGGGATCAACTTTGAGAGAGCGTAAAGCAGCCCTCTCTGCTGCTGTTACATTACTCTTGGGTGGACGAGCCCTAGTCAAAACACGGCATGCCTCCCTCCTAACTTCCTCTGCAGCGTCAGGAGGTAGTTTGCAAACTGCCTGTTCAATTGAACTAATAAAATCAACTACCGGCAAATTCTTCGGAGTGGGTGCAAAATTTAAACCCTTCCCTAGCACGGATAAGGTTGCGTCGTCAAAAGATTTCTCTGTGAGATTTATCACAGAACGTCGAGATATAACATCCGACTCCGCGCGATGAAAACGTTCAAACTTTGCCAAATGCCGGGCAGTAACGGAGTTGTACTCCCAGTCAGCTTGGGTCCATGAGGCACCGTCCAACCAATCCCAAGTGAAATCAGACACTTCAGATGCAACCATTAAATGAAAACGATACAATTCTTTGGAAACAGAATCCAAACGTCGACGAGTAAAACGAATCCTTTCGCGAACAAGAGCCAAGCCAGCACGTTGCTTGATACGATTGGCGGCAGGTGAATTAATATGGTGCACAACCTTAGCAAATGTTGGGACATGATTTTCATCACGACACCTCAATAAAAACGACAAAGCACATTGCAGTCTAACTCGACAGCTATGAAGTTTATCCAACTTACGTAAACACCGATACATTTCCTCCCCGTAGAGGTAAACAATGTGAGACCTGAGTTTCTCCTGGCGTATACAACTTTCAAATAACTTCCGGGAATTCAGCCAGGTAACACTTTCAGCGACCGCCGATATTTCGGCGGGAGAACACCCCGCCATTTTCAAGGCAAACTGCAACGGACAGGCGGCGTGCATGCAAATTTAATACCTCGGTTCTGCGACAGAAGCAGGAAAGATAACACACACACTGAACACTAGTGCCACCAAAGATGACCAAAGTCAGAGCTATCGATAGTGAGACTATGAATTCACAGGTGAGGCAGCACTGACTCTGTTCCTCTGTTTTTTAACAAGGGAGAGAGCCGGATTCCAAACAGAGTTTAAACAGAAACAGTAGGACAGTGTGAACATCATATCAGGAACTCAGCTGATTTTTTACGTCGTTTGGAGGGACTGAGGCTGAATGACTCTGATATTTTAGTGAGTTTCGATGTGGTCTCTCTCTTCACTCGTGTTCCTCTGTCTGATTCGTTGCGGTTAATTGAAGCCAAGTTTGGTACTGATTTAACTAATCTCTTTAGGCATGTGTTGACATCCACTTACTTTTTATTTAATGACCAGTATTACGAGCAGACAGATGGAGTTGCGATGGGTAGTCCGTTGTCTCCTGTGATCGCAAATTTATTTATGGAAGACTTCGAGGAACGTGCATTGGAGTCGGCGCCTTTAAAACCCGCCTGTTTCTTTAGATACGTTGACGATACCTTCGTTGTTTGGCCTCACGGTAGGGAGAATTTGAATGTCTTTCTAGAACATCTGAACTCGATCCACCCGAACATTCGTTTTACGATGGAGGTGGAAGAGGATGGTTGCCTTCCCTTTCTCGACGTGTTGGTTAGGAGGAAGGATGATGGATCATTGGGACATGCAGTCTACAGGAAACGTACTCACACCGATTTGTACTTACAAGCTAATAGTTGTCACCATTCGGCTCAGCGTGAAGGGGTACTTCGTACCTTGGTACACAGGGCACATGTCGTTTCTGACGCTGAGACTTTGCCAGCTGAGCTGTCCCATCTTGAAGTTACATTTCGTCAAAATGGTTATAGGGATAGACAGATTGAACGTGCGTTGCGCTATCGACCAACTGTACATCGGGTGATTGATGATAATTCTGAGTCAACACCCAAGTCTACTGCCTTTTTGCCTTACGTAGGAAACACGTCCAATAAGATCGGTCGTATTTTACGGAAATACGATGTGAAATGTGTTTTCCGACCTCCATCTAAAATTAGAGCACTTTTGAGTTCCGTTAAGGATGATCTTGGATTGCGTAAGGCAGGTGTGTATCGTATTCCCTGTAGCTGCGGTATGGCATATATTGGTCAAACTATCAGGACCGTGGAGGACAGATGTACTGAGCATAAACGGCACACACGATTACAGCAGCCAAATAGATCTGCTATTGCCGAACATTGCTTGGATACTGGTCACCCCATGTTATATAATAACACCGAGATATTGGCATGCACGTCCAGCTATTGGGACAGTGTCATTAAGGAGGCAGTTGAGATTAAACTAGCGAGCAACCTCGTTAACAGGGATGGAGGCTTCTGTTTAAACTCTGTTTGGAATCCGGCTCTCTCCCTTGTCAAAAAACAGAGGAACAGAGTCAATGCTGCCTCACCTGTGAATTCATAGTCTCACTATCGATAGCTCTGACTTTGGTCATCTTTGGTGGCACTAGTGTTCAGTGTGTGTGTTATCTTTCCTGCTTCTGTCGCAGAACCGAGGTATTAAATTTGCATGCACGCCGCCTGTCCGTTGCAGTTTGCCTTGAAAATGGCGGGGTGTTCTCCCGCCGAAATATCGGCGGTCGCTGAAAGTGTTACCTGGCTGAATTCCCGGAAGTTATTTGAAAGTTGTATACGCCAGGAGAAACTCAGGTCTCAAATTGAACAATGGATTGTCCGCCTGCACTCCGTACGCCCAAGCGACTTCCATCCTCAGGGCAAGAGGTGGGCACTCTTCCTGCTATTTCTCCGTGTTTCTGCGAAGGTCGGCATGCCTCCACCCTCCACTGCATGGCCTGTGCCGGCAGGCCTAGCCGCGCTATGCCTATCTCGTGTTCCCAGCACTCTTCGCTTCTAAAGTAAGGCCAGAAAGCAATTTAAAGTGTAAGTAGGCTGTTTAGGTTTTATGTTGGCAACGCTACGTAGCACTCTGTATTAATATCGCTGACTGCGCTGTGTGCTGTCTGCGGCTGGTTGAACTCGTTGTTGGAAGTTAATCGTTCGGTGTTGAGCAGTTGGATGTGAACAGCCCGTAGCGTTGGGCGGTTGGGGTGAGCCGCCAGCAGAGAGATGCCAGAGTTTTGATAGGTTACTATGAGCGGAAGATCTGGACGTGTGTCCGTCAGAAAAAGGAAATTTGTAAAACTGGACGTCACGAATTTATGTAAATATATTATGACTTTTGAACAGTATTAAGGTAAATACATTGTTTGTTCTCTGTCAAAATCTTTCATTTGCTAACTATGCCTATCAGTACTTAGTGCCTTCAGTAGTTAGAATCTTTTATTTAGCTGGCAGTATTGGCGCTCGCCGTACTGCAGTAGTTCGAGTAACGAAGATTTTTTGGAGGTAAGTGATTCATGAAGGGTATACGTTATTGTTAGTCAGGGCCATTCTTTTGCAGGGATTATCGAAAGTCAGATTGCGTTGCGCTAAAATATTGTATGTCAGTTTAGATATGATCAGAATAAGTAGAGATAAAACAGTCTCAGTACGTTTGGTTTTGCTCAGCTGTTTGAAAATCAAATTACGCAAGAGTTTTTCCAGCACTGTCATTCTTAATTTTCTAAGAGGACGTTTCAGAAGTTCGCAGCACCTAGTTACATTGCAAGGAAATGAAGACGACTAATTGGAATTGGGTCATACTACCACTGTCATACTACGTATCCCGTTAAGATATTCACCTCCCCTCCCATTGCTGAATTAAAGTTGACTAAAGAATGAAAAGAGGCTACCCGAAGGGCTTGCCGCATTTAGTCGTGAGTTATCCGTTGCTTCTTTGCTTCTAGCTTTTATTTCAGCAAATCGCCTCTTCCTAAGTGAATTAACATTTCGGCTATTTCTTGTACAATTTTTTCTGTGCACCGCTACTATGACCTCTCATCTGTCATATTATTATGGATTTTAGTTTGCTCTGAAGCACTGTCAAGTTATGATCAGAATCAGTATTCATGCCTCTGTATACTTTGCGCTCTTTGTCTTCTATCTAAACTACGTCCAGCGAAAAACGCTCTCGTTCATATTTTGATATTCTTCCATGTTCCCCGATCGTTTCCTCTTTATGTGTTTTTAAAGAAAATGGTTTCTAAGTAGAAATCTAGAAGACTTTCTAAAATCTCGTTTCTTTGCCATATCCTATATTCGTTGATAATTTTACCTTGTCTGTCCATCCTATTACTGCATTCCAGGTGCTCATCACATTCGGCTTTCGTTACCCTTTAACCATATACTCAATTTCTCTCTCTTGTTTCAGCCGGGCGCGGTGGTCTAGCGGTTCTAGGCGCTCAGTCCGGAACCGCGCGACTGCTACGGTCGCAGGTTCGAATCCTGCCTCAGACATGGATGTGTGTGATGTCCTTAGGTTAGTTAGGTTTAAGTAGTTCTAAGTTCTAGGGGACTAATGACCACAGATGTTAAGTCCCATAGTGCTCAGAGCCATTTGAACCATTTTTTTCTCTTGTTTCATTAATAGATCGTGATTGAATATTATGGTGGTCAACTTTCTCTTCGTTGAAACGAAGAGAAGAAAAGTCTCCTCGTTATTCGTAGTAACGCAATTTATTACTCATTGATTTACTATACGAAAATCGGTTAAACCATCCAAGATTTTGTTGTTAATGCGGTTTAAAGTTATTGCCAGAATTTTTTGTTTTTATTTCTGTATTTCTTATTAATTTCAGTCGTCCTATCTCAGTCTTCAGATGCTTCAGTTAACGCGAAACATTCAAACTATACCCGCAGTTTATTCTGATAGGAGTAAATGGAAATTATATTAGTTCGTTACTAACTTGTAGACACTGCGATATGGTTTTTGTTTCATCATAATGTAGTAGATGCCGTCCTAATCTGCATGGCGATATTCACTGTTGGTTCTTCCGCTTTCACCCCACCCTGAGAGGAAGAACATGACCAGAATCCTGTGTTCTCCTGTGACGCGATAACTCTTCATATTTGTTTAATACGTTGCTAACTGCAGCGACCAAACGTGGTTTTCTTAGAGTAATAAGTAAAATGGTTAATCGCTGCTCGAAATAAAATACCTGCATTAACGCATGAAGCAACATTTTTTATGAAAATTGTCGACCGTATTTATGAGTGATAGCACAAAAACAAATCTTGTCGTTTAGGATATCTATGGACACACTGTCAAAAATTGTCACTCAGTCAATGAACTAAACATCATTTTAATAACATAGGTTATTTCATATGACATGCACGTACAGTAGTAGGCTGCTACTAACTGAGCTCCCGTGAGCGTCACCCTCGAGAGTTCACAAAGTGGTGTGTAGCATTTTACCTGCAAACAGCATACCTGCGGTGGCCGTGTGTCGGGTTATGCGGCAACCTAGACGCACACGTGGATGTCGCTAGGCTATCACTCAGCAGCCGTAGCCGCAACAATTTTGGGGACGCAGTTTTGGTGGGAGTCATACGGCTCTCCAGTAATATAGATGCTCGAAAGGTTGACTGTGCATTGGTGCTCAGCCTGGTTAGAGATATTTAGGACGAACAGTTTTGAATGTCGATCTCTATACCCGGTACTGGTCACGGCTCTTCTTTTTTCTTCTTTTTTTGGCTTTACCGTGTTTCACGTGAGTGGTAGAGGGTGCCTCCTTGTCACCACCAGCCGACCCCAGTATCACATATAGCCCTAACTACACCTTCACACGCTACCTTGTACTCCTATCATTTTAAAGAGCCAAAATCACGACCAGTGGGAACTCCAGTTAACTACTGTCACATTTCTGTCCCCTCGAAGGCATGCAGTTTAATGTATGAGATGTGGCGTTTTACGAAATGCCCAACCCCCAATGAACTTTGCATGCAAATTCCCTTCGCAGTGTTCGCTCGGAAACTGGCTCTGATGGAGCTGAAGTCACTGACTGCAGCATTCCCTGTTTGAAACCGTTTGTCTTTGGCAAGGTGACTCATCTCCTGTCGGTTAGGATCTTTTTGCGACCGCTGTTCCTACGCTTTGTTACGTTGGTGCAGGTGGTACACCGTTCCTTGTATACTCATTGGACCAGCGACTGTCAAACTGCGGCCCATATCAAGTACTTGTGCGGCCCGACGTTCTCAGCAACACTTTATAGTACTACACATCTGGAAACCAATAGCCGTATCCAGTAACATTGCTCAAACGTTTTAATGACATTATCCGCATTTGGACAATGAAATGAATCAGTGGCAACAGGTGAAAATTTGTGCCGGGCCGGGACTCGCACTCGGATTTCCTATTTAACCGCTTCAGCAATCCGAGCACACTTCTCATCTACATCTACATCTACATCTATACTCCGCGAGCCACCTTACGGTGTGTGGCGGAGGGTACTTATTGTACCACTATCTGATCCCCCCTTCCCTGTTCCATTCACGAATTGTGCGTGGGAAGAACGACTGCTTGTAAGTCTCCGTATTTGCTCTAATTTCTCGGATCTTTTCGTTGTGATCATTACGCGAGATATATGTGGGCGGTAGTAATATGTTGCCCATCTCTTCCCGGAATGTGCTCTCTCGTAATTTCGATAATAAACCTCTCCGTATTGCGTAACGCCTTTCTTGAAGTGTCTGCCACTGGAGCTTGTTCAGCATCTCCGTAACGCTCTCGCGCTGACTAAATGTCCCCATGACGAATCGCGCTGCTTTTCGCTGGATCATGTCTATCTCTTCTATTAATCCAACCTGGTAAGGGTCCCATACTGATGAGCAATACTCAAGAATCGGACGAACAAGCGTTTTGTAAGCTACTTCTTTCGTCGATGAGTCACATTTTCTTAGAATTCTTCCTATGAATCTCAACCTGGCGCCTGCTTTTCCCACTATTTGTTTTATGTGATCATTCCACTTCAGATCGCTCCGGATAGTAACTCCTAAGTATTTTACGGTCGTTACCGCTTCCAATGATTTACCACCTATGGCATAATCGTACTGGAATGGATTTCTGCCCCTATGTATGCGCATTATATTACATTTATCTACATTTAGGGAAAGCTGCCAGCTGTCGCACCATTCATTAATCCTCTGCAGGTCTTCCTGGAGTACGTACGAGTCTTCTGATGTTGCTACTTTCTTGTAGACAACCGTGTCATCTGCAAATAGCCTCACGGAGCTACCGATGTTGTCAACTAAGTCATTTATGTATATTGTAAACAATAAAGGTCCTATCACGCTTCCTTGCGGTACTCCCGATATTACCTCTACATCTGCAGATTTTGAACCGTTAAGAATGACATGTTGTGTTCTTTCTTCTAGGAAATCCTGAATCCAATCACAAACCTGGTCCGATATTCCGTAAGCACGTATTTTTTTCACTAAACGTAAGTGCGGAACCGTATCAAATGCCTTCCTGAAGTCCAGGAATACGGCATCAATCTGCTCGCCAGTGTCTACGGCACTGTGAATTTCTTGGGCAAATAGGGCGAGCTGGGTTTCACATGATCTCTGTTTGCGGAATCCATGTTGGTTATGATGAAGGAGATTTGTATTATCTAAGAACGTCATAATACGAGAACACAAAACATGTTCCATTATTCTACAACAGATTGACGTAAGTGAAATAGGCCTATAATTATTCGCATCTGATTTATGACCCTTCTTGAAAATGGGAACGACCTGTGCTTTCTTCCAGTCGCTAGGTACTTTACGTTCTTCCAGAGATCTACGATAAATTGCTGATAGAAAGGGGGCAAGTTCTTTAGCATAATCACTGTAGAATCTTACGGGTATCTCGTCTGGTCCGGATGCTTTTCCGCTACTAAGTGATAGCAGTTGTTTTTCAATTCCGATATCGTTTATTTCAATATTTTCCATTTTGGCGTCCGTGCGACGGCTGAAGTCAGGGACCGTGTTAAGATTTTCCGCAGTGAAACAGTTTCGGAACACTGAATTCAGTATTTCTGCCTTTCTTCGGTCGTCCTCTGTTTCGGTGCCATCGTGGTCAACGAGTGACTGAATAGGGGATTTAGATCCGCTTACCGATTTTACATATGACCAAAACTTTTTAGGGTTCTTGTTTAGATTGTTTGCCAATGTTTTATGTTCGAATTCGTTGAATGCTTCTCTCATTGCTCTCTTTACGCTCTTTTTCGCTTCGTTCAGCTTTTCCTTATCAGCTATGATTCGACTACTCTTAAACCTATGGTGAAGCTTTCTTTGTTTCCGTAGTACCTTTCGTACATGATTGTTATACCACGGTGGATCTTTCCCCTCGCTTTGGACCTTAGTCGGTACGAACTTATCTAAGGCGTACTGGACGATGTTTCTGAATTTTTTCCATTTTTGTTCCACATCCTCTTCCTCAGAAATGAACGTTTGATGGTGGTCACTCAGATATTCTGCGATTTGTGCCCTATCACTCTTGTTAAGCAAATAGATTTTCCTTCCTTTCTTGGCATTTCTTATTACACTTGTAGTCATTGATGCAACCACTGACTTATGATCACTGATACCCTCTTCTACATTCACGGAGTCGAAAAGTTCCGGTCTATTTGTTGCTATGAGGTCTAAAACGTTAGCTTCACGAGTTGGTTCTCTAACTATCTGCTCGAAGTAATTCTCGGACAAGGCAGTCAGGATAATGTCACAAGAGTCTCTGTCCCTGGCTCCAGTTCTGATTGTGTGACTATCCCATTCTATACCTGGTAGATTGAAGTCTCCCCCTATTACAATAGTATGATCACGAAACTTCTTCACGACGTTCTGCAGGTTCTCTCTGAGGCGCTCAACTACTACGGTTGCTGATGCAGGTGGCCTATAGAAGCATCCGACTATCATATCTGACCCACCTTTGATACTTAACTTAACCCAGATTATTTCACATTCGCATTCGCTAATAACTTCACTGGATATTATTGAATTCTTTACTGCTATAAATACTCCTCCACCATTGGCGTTTATCCTATCCTTGCGGTATATATTCCATTCTGTGTCTAGGATTTCGTTACTGTTCACTTCCGGTTTTAACCAACTTTCCGTTCCTAATACTATATGCGCACTATTTCCTTCAATAAGAGATACTAATTCAGGAACCTTGCCCTGGATACTCCTGCAGTTTACCAATATTACGTTAACTTTTCCTGTTTTTGGTCTCTGAGGACGGACGTTCTTTATCAACGATGATAATGTTCTCTCTGGTAAGCCGTCAGGTATTTTATCGTTTCGCCCAAGGGGGGGTCCCTCTAACCTAAAAAACCCCCGTGTGCACGCCACACGTACTCTGCTACCCTAGTAGCTGCTTCCGGTGTGTAGTGCACGCCTGACCTGTCTAGGGGGGCCCTACAGTTCTCCACCCAATAACGGAGGTCGATGAATTTGCAACCATTATAGTCGCAGAGTCGTCTGAGCCTCTGGTTTAGACCCTCCACACGGCTCCAAACCAGAGGACCGCGATCGACTCTGGGCACTATGCTGCAGATATTAAGCTCAGCTTGCACTCCGCGTGCGATGCTGGTTGTCTTCACCAAATCAGCCAGCCGCCGGAAGGAACCAAGGATGGCCTCAGAACCCAAGCGGCAGGCGTCATTCGTTCCGACATGTGCTACTATCTGCAGCCGGTCACACCCAGTGCGTTCAATAGCTGCCGGAAGGGCCTCCTCCACATTACGGACGAGACCCCCCGGCAAGCACACCGAGTGCACACTGGCATTCTTCCCCGACCTACCCGCTATTTTCCTGAGGGGCTCCATAACCCGCCTAACGTTGGAGCTCCCTATAACTAATAGGCCCGCCCTCTGTGACTGTCGGGACCTTGCCGGAGAATCGGCCACTGGCCCAACAGGCGAGGCATCCTGTGGTGGCTCGGAAACGATGTCATCACCACTAGGAAGCACCCCGTACCTGTTGGAAAGGGGTAAGGCAGCCGCCACGCGGCCAGATCCCACCTTCGCCTTTCGGCCAGGCACGCGCGAGCCCACCACTGTCCGCCATTCACCCTGGAGTGATGGCTGACCGGTAAGATGCTCACTGCCGGAAGACGCAGCGACATCAGGGGTTCCATGTGATTCCAAGGCCACCGAAGTAGGCATAGGTCTCACCACAGTTGCCCCAACGCCACTACGAGCCGACGCCTGCGCCTCGAGCTCGATGAGCCTAACAGACAAAGCCTCCACCTGTCCCCGAAGAGTGGCCAATTCTCCTTGCGTCCGCTCACAACAACCACAGTCCCTACACATGACTCAAGTTTCAAGATTACTACACACCTTTGACGTGGCGTCACCTACTGATGAGAACCCCTTAACCCTTTGTTCACAGTTCCTGACCGCGAAAGAGTACTGGGCATGGTTCACATCCGCACTCAAAGAAGAAATGACTGATTGGTCGTCGGCACTATGTAATCGGAAGTATCCGGACACCCACAAAAATATACTTTTTCATATTAGGTTCATTGTGCTGGCACATGCTGCCAGGTACTCCTTATCAGCGACCTCAGTAGTCATTAGACGTCATGAGAGAGCAGAATGGGGCGTTCTGCGGAACTCACTGACTTCGAACGTGGTCAGGTGACTGGGTGTCACTTATTTTACACGCCTGTACGCGAGATTTCCACACTCCTAAACATCCCTAGGTCCACTGCTTCCGATTTGATAGGGAAGTGGAAACGTGAAGGGACACGTACAACACAAAAGCGTACAGGCCGATACTCGTCTTTTGAAGGAAAAAGACCGCCAACAGTTGAAGAGGGTCATAGTGTGAAATAGGCAGACATCTATCCAGACAATCACACGGGAATGCCAAACTGCAACAGCATCCACTGCAAGTACTATGACAGTTGGGAGGGAGGTGAGAAAACTTGGATTTCATGGTCGAGCGGCTGTTCGTAAGACACACATCACGCCGGTAAATGCCAAACGACGCCTTTCTTGGTGTAAGGAGAGTAAACATTGGACGATTGAACAGTGGAAAAACGTTGCGTGGAGTGACGAATCACGGTACACAACGTGGCGATCCGATGGCAGGGTGTGGGTATGGCGAATGCCCGGTAAACTTCTGCCCGCGTGTGTAGTGGCAACAGTGGTGTGGTCGAGTTTTTCATGGAGGGTGGTTGCACCCCTTGTGGTTTTGCGTGACTCTATCACAGCACAGGCCTACATTCATATTTTAAGCACCTTCTTGCTTCCCACTGTTGAAGAGTAATTCGGGGATAGCGATTGCATCTCTGAACACGATCGAGCACCTGTTCATAATGCACGGCCTGTGGCGGAGTGGTTACACAACAATAACATCCCTGTAATGGACTGGCCTACACAGAGTCCTTACCTGTATCCTGTAGAACACCTCTGGGATGTTTTGGAAACCCAACTTCGTGCCTGGCCTCACCGACCGACATCGATACCTCTCCTCAGTACAGCACTCCTTGAAGAACGGGCTGCCATTCCCCAGGAACCTTCCGGCACCTGATTGAACGTATGCTTGCGAGAGTGGAAGCTGTCATCAAGCCTAAGGGTGGGCCAAACCCATATTGAATTCCAACATTACCGCCGATGGGGGGCGCCACTAACTTGTAAGTTCAGCCACTTGTCCAGATACTTTTGATAGTGTAACTTCTCCAAACCATTCAAACAGAAGGTCTTCGATTTCTGGTCCAACCAAGCGTTCACAGCATCAGTCAATTCATCATTGTCAAATCGTCGTCGTTTGATATCTTTTTCAGCCAGGTGTCCAGATGCTTTTGATCACATACATACAGGGTGATCCATTGATAGCGACCGGGCCAAATGCCTTACGAAATTAGCATCAAACGAAAAAAGTAGGAAGAACAAATGTGTTCGAGCGTGACGAGGGAAAACAGATGGCGCTATGTATATTATACCACCCTATATTTTGTGTGTGTGAATATGTGTGTGTGTGTGTGTTTGTGTGTGTGTGGTGTCAGTTTTTTAGGACATGTAAGTAGGCCAGACAGGTAGTGTGTAACGGGCTGGGAATGTGGGTCTAGTGGGAAACGTACTCGGATGGTCGAGGCGATTAAGGCGACAGCTCGCATTAGGAACACTGATTCATTTCAATGCCCAAATGCCTCTAACGTCACAGAAACGTTTGAACAATGTATTGCCGCGCGGGGTTAGCCGAGCGGTCTCAGGCGCTACAGTCATGAACTGTGCATCTGGTCCCGGCGGAGGTTCGAGTCCTCCTTCGGGCATGGGTGTGTGTGTTTGTCCTTAGGATAATTTAGGTTAAGTATTGTGTAAGCTTAGGGACTGATTACCTTAGCAGTTAAGTCCCATAAGATTTCACACACATTTGAACATTTTTGAACAATGTATTTGTAATACAAAAACGTCAACTAGCGTTATTCTTAAGAGTAATTTCCCTGCTCGGTAACAACTAAAAGTACTTACAAGACAGTAATACCTTAATATGTGCTTAATTTAGATTGACGTCGTTGATTTTCGGCGTGAGCTAAATAAAGGTGGCCGCTTACCTCAGAGGCAGAGGAGAAAATATAGTGGCCACTGTGAGGATAGAGAACGTGAGAGGGGAAACACTTTGCTTCTTCCATTACTGACTACACATAGGGGTACACGTGTTATGATTTATATTTTGACACGGAAGTGACATGTATGCGATATTTATTTGTAGATAGGAACATTAAATTAATTACAGTAGTTGTATGATAACTCAATGAGTTGAAGAATAATGACATTCAAAGCATTTAGTAAACATTTGTTACCGTATCGCATGTTGCACAATGCATTTAAATATATGTACGGTTGCCGTTCTTAATCTATTACTCATCGGCTCACCGAGGTAACGCAACATCACTTAATCGAGCAGTTATAGTGCCACATCTTTGGCGTCGCTTAAGGTGGCAACAATTTGAAAGAGAACAGTCGAAAGTAAGTGTTTCGAATGCTGCATACTTTTAATCATCAGGAGTTAGGAGTTGGTTGCCAGCTCTTTGCGCCCTTGCTGTAGGTAGTGTACTGGGGCTTATAACATACTGATTTATGTAGATTACCAATTAATAAGGATATCGGCATATATTTGGCGTAAGGTGCCTTCCCAGAATGTCAATATTGGCTCTTAAGCAACAAGTTTCATATCAGTGCATTGGACAGTCGCTTTGACACACCAAAAATCGGAGAGCTTCATTCACATTGTCCTTGTTTCTTTTCTCCCAGCTCCGCATATTGCCCCAGATCAGACCTTAAGAGGCAGTCATCCCCAGCCAACGGCTTTATTTCCATGTGGTATAGAGAGGCATGGGGTCAGTGCACAGCCTCCTAGTAGTTTCAGTGTGGCCACGTGCACGTCCAAACACTACAGGACACGCCTCCACATCTGCCCACCCTACTACGCTGATGCCATCTACATCTACATCTAAGCGATTACTGTGCAATTCACTACCAAGTGCCAGGAAGAGCGTCCATCAAGCCACTTTTAAGCTACTTCTCTACCGTTCCACTCTCGAACAGCGCTCGAGATAAAACGAAAACCTAAATCTTTCTGTGGGAGCTCAGATTTCTCTGATTTTACGAGGGCAGTTCAATAAGTAATGCAACACATTTTTTTTCTCGGCCAATTTTGGTTGAAAAAACCGGAAATTTCTTGTGGAATATTTTCAAACATTCCCGCTTCGTCTCGTATAGTTTCATTGACTTCCGACAGGTGGCAGCGCTGTACGGAGCTGTTAAAATGGCGTCTGTAACGGATGTGCGTTGCAAACAACGGGCAGTGATCGAGTTTCTTTTGGCGGAAAACCAGGGCATCTCAGATATTCATAGGCGCTTGTAGAATGTCTACGGTGATCTGGCAGTGGGCAAAAGCACGGTGAGTCGTTGGGCAAAGCGTGTGTCATCATCGCCGCAAGGTCAAGCAAGACTGTCTGATCTCCCGCGTGCGGGCCGGCCGTGCACAGCTGTGACTCCTGCAATGGCGGAGCGTGCGAACACACTCGTTCGAAATGATCGACGGATCACCATCAAACAACTCAGTGCTCAACTTGACATCTCTGTTGGTAGTGCTGTCACAATTGTTCACCAGTTGGGATATTCAAAGGTTTGTTCCCGCTGGGTCCTCGTTGTCTAACCGAACACCATAAAGAGCAAAGGAGAACCATCTGTGCGGAATTGCTTGCTCGTCATGTGGCTGAGGGTGACAATTTCTTGTCAAAGATTGTTACAGGCGATGAAACATGGGTTCATCACTTCGAACCTGAAACAAAACGGCAATCAATGGAGTGGCGCCACACCCACTCCCCTACCAAGAAAAAGTTTAAAGCCATACCCTCAGCCAGTAAAGTCATGGTTACAGTCTTCTGGGACGCTGAAGGGTTTATTCTGTTCGATGTCCTTCCCCATGGTCAAACGATCAACTCTGAAGTGTATTGTACTACTCTACAGAAATTGAAGAAACGACTTCAGCGTGTTCGTAGGCACAAAAATCTGAACGAACTTCTCCTTCTTCATGACAACGCAAGACCTCACACAAGTCTTCGCACCCGAGAGGAGCTCACAAAACTTCAGTGGACTGATATTCCTCATGCACCCTACAGCCCCGATCTCGCACCGTCGGATTTCCATATGTTTGGCCCAATGAAGGACGCAATCCGTGGGAGGCACTACGCGTATGATGAAGAAGTTATTGATGCAGTACGACGTTGGCTCCGACATCGACCAGTGGAATGGTACCGTGCAGGCATACAGGCCCTCGTTTCAAGGTGGCGTAAGGCCGTAGCATTGAATGGAGATTACGTTGAAAAATAGTGTTGTGTAGCTAAAAGATTGGGGAATAACCTGGTGTATTTCAATGCTGAATAAAACAACTCCTGTTTCAGAAAAAAAATGTGTTGCATTACTTATTGAACTGCCCTCGTATTATGATGGTCATTTCTTCCTTGGTAAATGGACGCTAACAAAATACACACATCAAAAAAAGTTTTTCATCACTTCGGTTCCGAGGGTTCCGGAATCTATACAGAAAATTGTAACAGAAATCAACATAAACATCGTTTCCACCCTATTTGTTGCTCATGAAAACCCCAAATTGCATGTTGTACCACCATACAGCGAGCCCTTAGAGGTGGTGGTCCAGATTTCTGTATACACCGGTACCTCTAATACCCAGTAGCACGTCCTCTTGCATTGATGCATGTCTGCATTCGTCGTGGCATACTATCCACAAGTTCATCATGGCGCTTTTGGTCTAGATTGTCCCACTCCTCAACGGGGATTCGGAGTTACGCCTTCCATAAACAACCCTTTGCAATCCATACCTGGCATGTTCAATAAGCTTCATGTGTGGAGAACATGCTGGCCACGAGCGATGTCGTTATCTTGAAGGAAGTCATTCACAAGATGTGCACGAGGGGGCGTGAATTATCGCCTATGAAGACGAATGTCTCGCCAATATGCTGCCGACATGGTTGCACTATGGATTGGAGGATGGCATACAGGTATCGTACAGCCGTTACGGTGCCTTCGATGATCACCAGCGGCGTACGTCGGCCAAACATAATGCCACCTCAAAACATCAGGGAACCTCCACCTTGCTGCACTTGCTGCACAGTGTGTCTAAGGCGTTCAGCCTGACAGGGTTGCCTCCAAACACGTCTCCGACGATTGTCTGGTTGAAGGCATAAGCGATACTCATCGGTGAAGAGAACGGGATGTCAATCCTGAGCGGTCCATTCGGCATGTTGTTGGGCCCATCTGTACCGCACTGCATGGTGTCGTGGTTGCATAGATGGACATCGCCATGGACGTTGGGAGTGAAATTGGGCATCATCCAACCTATTGCGCACAGCTTGAGTCGTGATACGACGTCCTGTGGCTGCACGAAAAGCATTATTCAACATGGTGGTTTTGGGTTTTTGCTGTCAGGATTCCTCCGAGCCATAATCCAATGCAGTAGTAGACCTTGTGCGGCCTGAGCGAGGCATGTCATCGACATTTCTTGTCTCTCTGTATCTCCTCCATGTCCGAACAACGTCGCTTTGGTTCACTCCGAGACACCTCGACACTTCCCTTGTTGAGAGCTATTTCTGGCACAAAGTAACAATGCGGACGCGATCGAACCGCGGTATTGACCGGTTAGGCATGGCTGAACTACAGACAACACGAACCGTGTACCTTATTCCAGGTGGAATGACTGGCAATGATCTGCTGTCGGACCATCTCCGTCTTATAGGTGCTGCTCATGCATGGTTGGTTACATTTTTGGGCGGGTGTAGTGGCATCTCTGAACAGTCAAAAGAGCTGTGTCTATGATACAATATCCAGAGTCAACGTCTATCTTCAGGAGTTCTGAGGACCGGGGTGATGCAAAACGTTTTTTGATGTGAGTATTTTACACTTTGAGGAGAAAGTTGGTGACTCAAATTTCATGAGAAGGTCCTGCCGCTGCGAAATAAGGCTTTGTTTTAATGACTGCTACCCAAATTCGTTATCTCATCCGTGACATTATTTTCCTTATTTCGCGTCATTACTAAACGAGTTGCCCTTCTTTGAACTTTTTCGATGTACTCTGTCAATCCCATACCATACAGCAAAACTCCAGAAGACAAGTGTAGTGTAAGCAATGTCTTTAGTATACCTGTTACATTATCAGTGTTCTGCCAATAAATCGCTGTTTTTGCTATGCTTTCCTCACAACATTGTATATGTGATCATTTCAGTTTTAGTTATTCTCAATGGTAATCCCTAAGTGCTTGGTTGAGGTTACGGCTTTTAGATTTGTGCGATTTATCGTGTAATTGAAATTTAGCGGATTCCTCTCAGTACTCATGTGGATGACTCCAAATGTTTCACTATTTACAGTCGATTGCCACTTTTTGTGCCATACAGATATCTTATCTAAATGATTTTTCAATTCATTTTGATCAATGATGACTTTACAAGACGGTAAATGACAGTATCATCTACAAACAATCTAAGAGTGCTACTCAAATTGTCTCCTAAATCGTTTATGTAGATCAGGAACAACAGAGGGCCTACAAAACATCCTTGGGAAACGCCAGATATTACTTCTGTTTTACTCTGTGACTTTCCCTCAGTTATTACGAACTGTGACCTTTCTTATAGGAAATCACGCGGCCAGTCTCACAATTGAGACGGTACTCCATAAGTACGCAATTTAATTACAAGTCTGTTGTGAGAAACGATGTCAAAAAGCCTTCTGTAAATCTAAAAATACGGAACCAATTTGACACCTCTTGTCGACAGCACTCATTACTTCGTGAGAATAAAGAGCTAGTTATGTTTCACTTCTAAAGTACTCATCATGGCAGCTCTTCTTGATTCGACTTCTGGAATATTTACTTCGTCTTCTTTTTTGAAAGAAGTTCAGAAAATCGACTGTCACATATTTTTAAGGTAAGAAGCATGCGACCATTTTGTAGATATGGAGAGTTTTTATACAGTGCTGTTATGGTTGCTGGAGAAATATTTTTGTCTCTTGATGTTTACCAAATCAACTTTCTTGACGCGTTTCGAGAAAACTCTTCTTCGAAATATCCAAGTAGATAAGGAGCTTCATACATCATTACTCCACCCCGTCTGTATGAAGCTCCCTACCTCCTCTGGTATTTTGAAGGTGAGTTTACTCGAGACACGTCAATATCATCGGCTACCATAACAACACTGACTGGCACATATACATAACTTCACTGACAAGACAGCAATGGAGGGCCAAATATCCACCTGGGACCAGTTGAACACCATCTAGAGCACGTCAAAGCAACCAGTGAACTGTTTTAAAGGAACGATCTACTACTTTTCAATGCCCCGCTAGAAGGAGGAAAAACTATTAAAATTCGGTATTTCAAATCCCATGTCACAACGTGGCTTAACGAACATGTCAGCTTACCTTATGTTGGAAGAGACTGTTTCTTGCGTCCGAAGTCAGAAAGTTATTTACACTTTTTACCTCCACGACTCCCGCCTGCCCAACTGCTGTATATAGTGCCTACTTCGTATACTGCACATCTGCGAGGTGGCTCTTCGTATGGGATGTCGACTGCTCTTCACACGGCACTGAGGAACACCTATTTAATAGTTTGCAACAGTCAAAAAAATCACTGAGAAAGCAAGTAATTATATCGGGTGGTTATAATTAAAGTACAGCTACTCACAGAGTTCCAATGTGGACTATAGTTATCGTATGGCAGTGAAACTTGATAGACAATTTAATGCCTCTAATCGTAAACGCACAAAGAAAATGTGGAACCGATTTACGCTGAAAAAAAATAGTTCCAATTTTGGCCACCAGGTGCAAATCTGACGCTGTACAGCATCTCGTCGACGTATCCACCGATGATACCGAACAAGTTGTGTATGTGGCGGTTATTAATAAGATCAACTTTCCGCCTTTCCCAATTGTTTGACCTTTGCTACCAATGTCCCGTTTCTAATCCATTACATATACGTCCACAGCGCCAGATCTCCACCTGGGGCCAAAATTGGAACAAATTTTTTCCGGCATAAGTCTGTTCTGCATTAACGTACTCGTATTTGAATATCTACCACGTTTCGCTGCCATACGATAATTACAGCTCACACTGGGCCTCTATGAGTACCTGAATTTTAACTATACCCGATCGGTACCAATAAGTCAGTCTCGTAACGCCAGTAACGACAGCTCCAACTGAGGGCGGATCCAGAATCGATTCTGAGCAGCAACTAAGGACCCCGCTTCAACTGGGATGTCGCCATACATGGAGCTATCTCATGTGACATGTAACTCATCTTTTGCAGTCTGATACGCTCAGGACAATTTGACTATGTTGACTGGAATACTCTCTTTCATATTCTGAGGGTGGCAGGGGTAAAATACATGGAGCGAAAGGCTATTTACAATTTGTACAGAAACCAGATGGCAGTTATAAGAGTCGAGGGACATGAAAGGGAAGCAGTGGTTGGGAAGGGAGTGAGACAGGGTTTTAGCCTCTCCCCGATGCTATTCAATCTGTATATTGAGCAAGCAGTGAAGGAAACGAAAGAAAAGTTCGGAGTAGGTATTAAAATCCATGGAGAAGAAATAAAAACTTTGAGGTTCGCCGATGACATTGTAATTTTGTCAGAGACAGCAAAGGACTTGGAAGAGCAGTTGAACGGAATGGACAGTGTCTTGAAAGGAGGGTATAAGATGAACAACAACAAAAACAAAACGAGGTTAATGGAATAGTGTCGAGTTAAGTCGGGTGATGCTGAGGAATTAGATTAGGAAATGAGACACTTAAAGTAGTAAAGGAGTTTTGCTATTTGGGGAGCAAAATAACTGATTATGGTTGAAGTAGAGAGGATATAAAATGTAGACTAGCAATGCCAAGAAAAGTGTTGCTGAAGAAGATAAATTTGTTAACATCGAGTATAGATTTAAGTGTCAGGAAGTCGTTTATGCAAGTATTTGTATGGAGTGTAGCCATGTATGGAAGTGAAACGTGGACGATAAATAGTTTGGACAAGAAGAGAATAGAAGCTTTCGAAATCTGGTGCTACAGAAGAATGCTGAAGATTAGATGGGTAGACCACATAACTAATGAGGAGGTATTGAATAGATTTAGGGAGAAGACGAGTTTGTGCCACACCTTGACTAGAAGAAGGGATCGGTTGGAAGGGCATATTCTGAGGCATCAGGGGATTATCAATTTAGTAGTGGAGGGCAGCGTGGAGGGTAAAAATCGTAGAGGGAGACCAAGAGATGAATACACTGGGCAGATTCAGAAGGACGTAGGTTGCAGTAAGTACTGGGAGATGAAGAATCTTGCACAGGATAGAGTAGCATGGAGAGCTGCATCAAACCAGTGTAAGGACTGAAGACCACAACAACAAACAACGCTCAGGATTTACTACAGTTTCAATTACTTTGGAACTCTTAGTACCTGCAGCCATTTCCAGTCATCCCTCGCTGTGCTAGTTTATCTAAATAATATTCGCAGTAATGACAGTTTTATCAAGCGCCTCTAATCGTAAACGCACAAAGAAAATGCGTGAACAGATAAACAGGTATGCTGAAATCACTGCAGTTTGCTAATATTTGAAATACAAAGTATTCTGATTTTTGGGAACAGAGGGTGCTAGTAGAACTCTGGATATTGATGTAAAAATATATGATGCTTGCAATAACTAAGGCAGAAAGGAAATACATGGGAAGCGCCTAAAAATGGTTACAGTAAGAGGTATATTATTTTCAATTGTTAAATAGTTACGTGGAATTACAATACAACGTAATAATAGAAATAACATAGGAAGATCCACCTCTCTAATCCAACAGAATTAATGCATTACAACGTTGTCGCTTACCCATCTGTACCTATACATCGCCAACATAAATTTTAGACAGAAAACTTGTTACCGAAAACAGCATAAAGAGACAATGAAGAATTTTGCAGCGGAAGCAAGTGCTAGCCCACGAGAGTGCATTTTAAGTTATTGTATGTTATATGTTTAT